>NW_026578583.1:0-30930 GCF_029603195.1 Condylostylus longicornis
CCCATCTCTCTTTCTGATATTGTAGCAGTGATGAATCTTCTGATGACAGGATTGCGTCTTAATGCACAATCATCTAAACAAATATCGTTGCAACGCGCTATGGAATGCATCAGCACTGCATGTACGATGACCACAAGACATCAGACTTAATCCATTTCTCTCTCTCAGCTTCCGATCTAACACAATCGAACCAAATCACTCCCCTAATTTCGACTCCTTCTGCTCTCTTTCAAATTCTTTCTTTCTTTTGCGACGCTGATCAACTTGGTACGGGCATGGTGTTCATCTTCAGCGTTCTTGCATCTCCATTCCAGATCTTTGTCCCAACGCGACTCTCCCAAATCGCTATGATTATTATATTGAGTGTTTGCCCCGTATTTCAAACCAAACAACAGTTTCTCTTTCAAAATCCAAAATTCTTCGACTCATCACTCGCCATACACTTATTCAAGTCTCTTCAATTCCTTTGGATTTGTTTATTGCAAGAGTGAAAGAATCGTTTCAATCAGTTTTGCCTTTAGAGCTTCAAGATGATGAAAACACAATTCCTTCATCAATCGATATTTTCTTCTGCCGCGGTGATGGAACCACTCGTATGTCCAGTAAATCATTTCAATTGGAGGAATTCCTGGGACCGATATTTCTCCACGTTTATCTTTTTATGTCTTCCACGTTTATCTTTTTATATCCTCCACGCTTATCTTTTATGTCTTCCACGTTTATCTTTTTCATATTTATTTAGGGTTATCCAAAGACAACTTTTACTTTTCTACGCTTCACCGGAATTTCTTTTACATTGTACGTTTTTATCAATGATGATCTTCGGATATTTTGACATTTCAGCTTCAACATCTTATCGGTTTTGGAGTGTATGATAACAACATAAATCCAAAGCGATTGGTTTCCTTGTTCCATTCTTATGATTTAGAGTCTGATTGGCGCATTAGATTAGAGGTATGTTCTTATCATCTCCATATGTGGGATTCTACTCTCCTCTTCCTAAGGAAATGTTTAACGTGAAACGTCTGTGGACGCTCAAAGAGTTCGACTGTTATCTAGAACCCCTACGAGGTCACTATGAATTCCCACCTTCAAGCGAGATTATCGCTAAATATCTTCTCGTTAGTCGTAGAATCGCCAAACAACAAATTTTCCCTTGTAGCGTCAGGGTGAGACGAAGCCGGACAGAGAGGCTCTCTATTTCAATCGCCGGTTGTTTTTGGATTGACTCAGAAAATTAGAATGAAGCAATTTATATTTAATCAGTACAGAATGAAAAAAAAATAATGAAGCATTCACTGAAACAACAATTACGACAGAAACAATTGACGTAACAGCTTCTTTGTTTCTGCCGCGTTCTTCACTGGATATCCAATCGTCCGCTGGTCTTTGAAAATCGCGTGGTCATTGCCGCCTGGTTCAGTGCGATCTCCGAAGAAATGAATCGCATCGAAGTGGTTCTCGATATGCTTCAAGCATAACGTCTTGTCCCAACCGCTTGGGAAGCAATCTATCGAAATCTGTCCTCCAACAGCAAAATCCAACCCTAAACTTGAGCCAAAGGTCTCACACAAACTTTTAACAAATTTCTCTCGAATGCCGTGGAGCTTGTCATATTTTTCGAACTCATCGCGTTCGCTGTGAGAGCAATTCCGTCCAATTGGACATATATTGATCAATCCACTGAAAAACAGAAATAAATCTTCGGTGTCTTGATGAGTTTGTTCTTACGTTCGGAATTCTATGAACGTTCCTCTTTTCTTAGGAAGGTCTAAATCAGCAATGTAACGTAGAGCGAAATTGATGAGGGCTTGAATGTTTTGTTCCCCTAAATAGTTGAGTAATGAGAGGTCCTCGCCCAAGACTTCTCCGCGATATCTCGCTATTGATCCATTTTCAGGAAACAAGTAATCGACCACACTGTAAATGTCTCCAGCTGGTTTCAGTTGTTCTCTCATTTTTCCTTCATTTGATCCTGACACAATCCCAATCGCCATGTGCTCTTTTAATTCCTTTAAAACTTCAATCATGTCCGATTCAATCGGCAATCTTGATGGCGTTAATGTTCCGTCCAAATCAAACAGTAAAATTGCATTGTCGCGCTCTTTCGCGCCTCCGTTCGACATTTCACCAGATGGCATTATCGCGCGCCTGATGGTTTCTGCCCAGCAGTCCGGTGTGCCGGATACGTCTTCTCTCCTCAATCTCATAAATGAAGCCATTTCGGGGTTGTGGAGTCATCGACTTCTTCCCTCGTCATCGATTCTGTCGCCACTCATAAAAGTATGAATCTCTTCTTTCCGCCACATCTTTTGTGGAGGAGTCGTCACGCCGACGGTTTCAGTTCCAGCGACACATTTCGACGGCTTTCGGACGTCACCCTCGATTCCCACCGAGTCTCAGAGTGTCGATCTTCCCGCCGACGATCTTCAAATGAGAGACCGACTTCCCCCAGTCCCCTAGAACAACCCGTTAAAGAGGATCCAACCCCAAAACATGCGTTTCCAACAGAAGAGTCTTCTGTTCCTTCAGAGTCCTCGTCCCTTGTCCCACCTTCCCCGTCACCATCCCCTGCTTCAGTCGCACCACCACAAGTTCATCCTCCAACACTCTCACCTACTCATAAGTTTCCTGGCCGTCCTCCTGGCCCTCCCCCTGGCCGCTCTCCCCCTGGCCGCTCTCCCCCTGGCCGCTCTCCACCTGGTCGCCCTCCACCCGACCCCCCTTCTGGTTCTTCTCGCTCCCTGCCTTCGAAGGTTCCCCCCAGCCGGACAACGCCTTCTCATTCTTTAGGTCGACGCCTAAATTGGCGACCATTCGGCACTTCTGTTCCAAAGTCGACCGTATTCGACGATATTCAACGTAGGCGTGTTCGATACCCCCCCAAATCGATTCTCTTGTCGTCAGAATTATTGTCCTCTGAATCCGTTAGAAGATCTGTTGATCCCAATGTTGTAAGTGCCTGCCACCAAACTGGTTTCATAACCGATTGTTTCATCAGTTAATGTCCAACTTTCGGCGGGTGCCGCCACAAAAAGCTACTGGCTTGCCTGAGTCGCCCCTTCCCCAGCCGACAGCAACGGCTATCCTCAGCCAGCAAAAAGCTCAAAATTTGATGATTGTCGCCCGCAAAATGACAGTGAAACCGCTGGTGAGACGTTGATCTCGGTGTTCCATTCATGCTGGCTACTCAGGCTCTTCTTCGAAATGTTTTGGAACTTGATCCTACACTCAAAAACGTTGAACTTGAGAAGTTCACGAAATTTTTACCAGATGCCGATGAAATTCGTCGGTTCACCTCTTATTTCAACAAAGGTACTCAAGAGATTCATCTTAAGGTTATTCTGAATGTTGTTAGGAGGAAGCATTGATGAGCTACGAGAAATTGATCGCTCAGTCGCTGCTCTACTTCCACAAAATGTTCCTGCTCTAAAAGCTGCAGTTAAGACGCTTCAAGTCAGCTACGATTTAAGCGAGCTGGAACAAACAGTTCGAGGAGATCTGCGTGCCCTCTTAACGGGATGCTCAACGGTGAGACAAAATGTGAATGTGCAGCGATGTGGTTGAATAAAATTCCTTAATAAACTTCTTTGATTTCAGATTTTTAATAATAGAGGATTAAAACGTCTTCTTGCTGTTTGTCTTCGAGTTGGTGATTTCATTCAACATGCAACAGATCTTCAAAATTCAACTCAAACGAAGGGATTTTATTTGGATTCTCTTAAATCGTTGAGAGAGTTCAAAAGTGTTTCAACTTCGGGGAGTTTGTTGCACTACGTTTTATTATCGATGGTACGCACTCCAAACTTGAATGGATTCCCTCATGGCTATTCGTGTAGATTCTCGAACCAGATCCTTCCGATGTTGTAAGTTTGCTTAATCTCGAGGAGCCTGTTCGCGCGGCCTGGAAAGTATCCCAGGCGGCTCTAGATCAGTTGTTCCAAAAAGGGCGGGACCAACTGCGTGAGTGCGCAAAATCATTGATCGAGACGTCGGTCGCCCTGGGACAGTCCACACTCGTTCCCGGAAAGTCTCAACTCGGTCCAAAAGAATTGCAAGAGAGCTACGCGGTGTTGGCGCGTTGTTTCGCTGCGCTGGGACCATCGGCTAAAGCTTTCCTTGAGAGTTTGACAGAAGGAACGGGTTCTGCTAAACTGTCAACCTCAATGATCGATTCAGTGACACTCAGGAGAAGAGGATTAATTGATACATACACGAATCTCGTGGTATGCAATAGATGATGACGACAGAATCTTTTGTTCTGTTCAGGACAGTTTTGAATCTGTTTGCACAATTCTTGTCTTTTCCGCGCGGTATTTTGGAGTCTTTGAAGCATTTGGAGAAATTCGTGAGTTCTTTGTTCCATTCATCTCTAACTAGACATATTTTAGGGCAGCGCGAACTGAAACTTCTAAAGGTAGAAAACCAGCCAGCAGCAGCAAGTCAGGAGAAGGAAACGAAAGTACAGAAATACGGGCAACCATCAAGTCGAGCCACGTTTGAATCAAGCATGCTTTTCGGTCCGATCCGCGATGTTGTTGATTTATTATTTACAATTATCAGAGACCATCGAACTGTTAAAAAATTAGCTCCCCTCGCTATTTTATCTCCATTAGCATCCGATCTCAAAGGACTCCCAATGATGCAAGAAAAGGAAGAGACCCCTCAGCAGGATGTTCTAACGTTTCTTTCCAAAGACATTCAACTCATCGATGACACCAAGATCTTAGAGGTCTTAGCCAGCTCAGCAACATCACCTAATATCGAAACACGGCGGAAACGAGTTCAACTTCTCTATGCTTTTCGTCACAAACTGCTTCAAGCGACGCGCTCAATTGATCGTCCTTTGATTGATTCAGATTCATTCTCTCGTGCTTCTTCATTCATGAGGCCTTCCATGTCGATGGCGAGTACTCCGACACGTTTATTCGATGAACCAGCTTCAGATCAACCAGTGAAACTCCCATCATTTCTTCAACAACCCTCTGATGAAAAACGTCCTCGTTACTGGATGCGATCGGAAAGCCATGGAAAGTCTTCCTTCGTTCAGATTCCCACTTGCGATGATCAAAATGAGACTCCTGATGCTCCGCGGACTCCAGACAGGTGAACAGCGTCCTTCTGTTTGAAATCCTTCTTTAATCCTTCTGATTGATTCTTTGCTTCAGACTTTCTAAACTTCCTTCATTCTTTAGTTCAAGAAGCGCCACACCATCCCCTCAGCCTAAATCGCCTTCCAATTCTAGATCTGTGTCTCGATCATCAAGAACCCCAACCTTCAGGCCAGCAAGACAAAGTTTGCCAGTCGTCTTATCAGAACTCATCACGAAAACTTCAAAATCTCATGACGGGCATCAACAAGAAGAGAAACAGCTATTCGATCGATGCAAGACTGGCGGGTTTCAATTCTCTGCGTCCCGATCAGTTGATAGAGTATCGATCCAACGTGCTAAGATCAAACCTATTCTTCACTTCAGCACTTCACCTCCTGCTCCTGATATGTTGGAATTTCCTCCCCCTGCTGTTTCTCGAATCCCTGAGACTGATGTGTTGAGCGATGAGAGCATGGCACTCTGTACTGGAAGTGCGGAAATGATAAGCGAAGTCTCAACAAGGGCGTCTATTCCATCAAGAATTAAAGAAAACAGTTTCTCGGTTAATGGTCCACTTGGTTCACGTAATTCTCCATCTGCGACGGATCCTTCAAAGAAATGTTTGCGAGTGACGCAACCGTCTGGAGAAAGAAGAATTTGTAGTCGCCATATGGGGAGTGGAATGGAGGCGAAAGATAATGAGACGATCCCCAAAACATGTGTGGGACTATTCGAGGAATACGAAACTTCCGAGGTCGAATGCGCCGAAAAGAAGTTGCCTCTTGATATTAAAAGGCTGCGATTACCGTACTTGCCTCAAAGCCGACCAAGACAGGAAGAAGAACAATCCCAACTCACTTCATCATCCACAGCAACAATAGAACTCGAAGAACAATCCCAACAATCCCAACTCACTTCGTCATCTACTGGAAGGATAAAACTTGAAGAACAGTCCCAACAATCCCAACTCACTTCGCCATCCACAGGAAGGATAAAACTTGAAGAACAATCCCAACTCACTTCGTCATCCACTAGAAGGACAGAAGAACAATCCCAACTCACTTCGTCATCCACTAGAAGGATAAGACTCGAAGAACAATCCCAACAATCCCAACTCACTTCGCCATCCAGAGGAAGGATAAAACTCGAAGAACAATCCCAACAATCCCAACTCACTTCGTCATCAACTGGAAGGATAAAACTTGAAGAACAATCCCAACGATGCCAACTCACTTCGCCATCCACAGGAAGGACAGAAGAACAATCCCAACTCACTTCGTCATCCACTAGAAGGATAAGACTCGAAGAACAATCCCAACAATCCCAACTCACTTCGTCATCCACTGGAAGGACAAAACTTGAAGAACAATCCCAACAATCCCAACTCACTTCGCCATCCACAGGAAGGATAAAACTTGAAGAACAATCCCAACAATCCGAACTCACTTCGTCATCCACTGGAAGGACAAAACTTGAAGAACAATCCCAACAATCCCAACTATCCCAACTCACTTCGCCATCCACAGGAAGGACAGAAGAACAATCCCAACTCACTTCGTCATCCACTAGAAGGATAAGACTCGAAGAACAATCCCAACAATCCCAACTCACTTCGTCATCCACTGGAAGGACAAAACTTGAAGAACAATCCCAACAATCCCAACTCACTTCGCCATCCACAGGAAGGATAAAACTTGAAGAACAATCCCAACAATCCGAACTCACTTCGTCATCCACTGGAAGGACAAAACTTGAAGAACAATCCCCACAATCCCAACTATCCCAACTCACTTCGTCATCCACTAGAAGGACAGAAGAACAATCCCAACTCACTTCGTCATCCACTAGAAGGATAAGACTCGAAGAACAATCCCAACAATCCCAACTCACTTCGCCATCCAGAGGAAGGATAAAACTCGAAGAACAATCCCAACAATCCCAACTCACTTCGTCATCAACTGGAAGGATAAAACTTGAAGAACAATCCCAACGATCCCAACTCACTTCGCCATCCACAGGAAGGACAGAAGAACAATCCCAACTCACTTCGTCATCCACTAGAAGGATAAGACTCGAAGAACAATCCCAACAATCCCAACTCACTTCGCCATCCAGAGGAAGGATAAAACTCGAAGAACAATCCCAACAATCCCAACTCACTTCGTCATCAACTGGAAGGATAAAACTTGAAGAACAATCCCAACGATCCCAACTCACTTCGCCATCCACAGGAAGGACAGAAGAACAATCCCAACTCACTTCGTCATCCACTAGAAGGATAAGACTCGAAGAACAATCCCAACAATCCCAACTCACTTCGTCATCCACTGGAAGGACAAAACTTGAAGAACAATCCCAACAATCCCAACTCACTTCGCCATCCACAGGAAGGATAAAACTTGAAGAACAATCCCAACAATCCGAACTCACTTCGTCATCCACTGGAAGGACAAAACTTGAAGAACAATCCCAACAATCCCAACTATCCCAACTCACTTCGCCATCCACAGGAAGGACAGAAGAACAATCCCAACTCACTTCGTCATCCACTAGAAGGATAAGACTCGAAGAACAATCCCAACAATCCCAACTCACTTCGTCATCCACTGGAAGGACAAAACTTGAAGAACAATCCCAACAATCCCAACTCACTTCGCCATCCACAGGAAGGATAAAACTTGAAGAACAATCCCAACAATCCGAACTCACTTCGTCATCCACTGGAAGGACAAAACTTGAAGAACAATCCCCACAATCCCAACTATCCCAACTCACTTCGCCATCCACAGGAAGGACAGAAGAACAATCCCAACTCACTTCGTCATCCACTAGAAGGATAAGACTCGAAGAACAATCCCAACAATCCCAACTCACTTCGCCATCCAGAGGAAGGATAAAACTCGAAGAACAATCCCAACAATCCCAACTCACTTCGTCATCAACTGGAAGGATAAAACTCGAAGAACAATCCCAACAATCCCAACTCACTTCGTCATCAACTGGAAGGATAAAACTTGAAGAACAATCCCAACGATCCCAACTCACTTCGCCATCCACAGGAAGGACAGAAGAACAATCCCAACTCACTTCGTCATCCACTGGAAGGATAAAACTTGAAGAACAATCCCAACAATCCCAACTCACTTCGCCATCCACAGGAAGGATAAAACTTGAAGAACAATCCCAACAATCCCAACTCACTTCGTCATCCACTGGAAGGACAAAACTTGAAGAACAATCCCAACAATCCCAACTCACTTCGTCATCCACTGGAAGGATAAAACTTGAAGAACAATCCCAACGATCACAACTCACTTCGCCATCCACAGGAAGGACAGAAGAACAATCCCAACTCACTTCGTCATCCACTGGAAGGACAAAACTTGAAGAACAATCCCAACAATCCCAACTCACTTCGTCATCCACTGGAAGGACAAAACTTGAAGAACAATCCCAACAATCCCAACTCACTTCGACATCCACTGGAAGGATAAAACTTGAAGAACAATCCCAACGATCACAACTCACTTCGCCATCCACAGGAAGGACAGAAGAACAATCCCAACTCACTTCGTCATCCACTAGAAGGATAAGACTCGAAGAACAATCCCAACAATCCCCACTCACTTCGTCATCCACAGCAATGATAAGACTTGAAGAACAATCCCAAATCACGCCACTGTCGCTAACGCCTCCAGAAGAATTTTCAGTCGTACCTATTTCAACCTCGTTCATCGGTTTCCCCCCTTGCCCGAGAACGTCTCCAAGTCATCCACATCATCGTGTCTTATGTGTGTCCCATGGCTCCCGTTCTGCCCTTAATACGGCGACGGAAACCAAAATGGGACATCTGTCTTCTCCGTCTACATTTGTTGATTCCTCACCCATGTCCTTCTCCTTATCTCCCTCGTTCACAAACAGTACTTTTTCATCTCGTCAACAATCTTCAGAGTCGATTTCACAACCATCTGGCGAACCGATCTCTGGAGCGGAACCGACTGCGTTGCCCCAAGCAGGACGGTCCTTCATCACCCCATCGACCTTCATTTTATGGATCGGATTTGTTCTTTTTCTACTTCCTCGTGTCTGTCCTCCGATAGAGTCCCCTCCGTCAATTTGTCCGTTCCGACTTCTCGCATTTCGCTTATTCGGCTGGTTTCAGCGAGCGGACACACATTGTCGCGAAAGACTCAACATCTCCCCATCCTCACTCTCATTCTTTAGGAACTCATTCAGGCAGATCTTTTCAAGATTTTGTTTTTGTCTCAACTCACTGCAAAATCATCTACCAGATCTCTAATGGTTTCGGTTTTGTCAAGCTCCAAGTTATGGAGGAACCTCGCTCTCAAAAACGAACTAGCGCGCGACACAGAGAGAGAACGTCCCTTTGTCGGCGATCTGTTCAACAATTCGATGATCGATACTCGCAAAATATTTCTAGGATATTCTCTTCAATGGATCGCAAGATGGATTGAAGTTATGAGATTCTAGATCATCAACTGATAGATGTCTGTCAAGAAAGACATTTAAGATTCGAGTCATTCACTCAATCAATCGATAAAATCCATAAAAAACTCACTTGCCATTGACCAACGCATTTTCCAGAGTCTCAATTGCGTCGCCATCCAGAGTAACCATCGAATTTTCACCGTCGGAAGGGATCTAAAAAGAAGTGAGATACACAAAAGGTATTCATCATCAGTCAATATCTAACTCCTATTTTTCAACATACGCGTAGGCAACTCGAGGATGACTGTAAACCTTCAGTATTAACCTGATCAATGAATAACACCGAATTCCCTCCCAGAGATGCATTTCCTCACCAGGAGCAAGAGACACGGTTTTTTGGTTTCACTCGAAATCTTTGAACAAATCAGCTGCTGAGAAGAATTGATTTTTTGGGAATTGTCAGGATTCGCAAAATAAACACCCAGAATTTCCCAATTAGATTTTCGGGCAAATCTTTCACCCTGAAAGCTGAACCATAGAGGAATTCTCTTCTGGTGACTCACCAGCGCGAGTCCCAAATGCCACAGCGGACTATTGATCACTCTGCTGTGAAGCAACGGAACTGCTAGCTCGATATGGTGGGATCCTTGGGAGCTCCATGTCCCAAGAAGAAGTCCCATAACTGGAGCGCATGGATACCGTGATGCGTGGGACACGACTTTCACATAAGCCTCTGTGTTTATATGAACGTTCATTGAGAGAGCAGAAATTTTCAGAAGGCTCAGAAGTCAGGCCTGTACAATATGGCTGAAGTCGATCTATCCAATCTCAACTTACTATTAGAGGTACGTCAAAAGTTGTGATCATGTAAGGATCTCTTCTTCTCAGAGTTTGGAGTCCCAAATTCTTGAATGTCAAACACGAACTCAATCTGCATTGAATTCGACTTTGCCTGATTCTCAACTCTATAGCAACGCAGTTGATCATCTGTCGAATGATGTACACTCAATCAAAAATGACGTAACATCGCTTCAAACAGCAATCAAACACCCACAGGTACCCGTTCAATCCCAATTAAGACGACAGATTCACTGATTAGGCTGGATTGAATCGCCTGAACGTGACAGCAAATGAGATCTCAACATCTGAGAAGACTCTTGCGACATTTCAGCACATTTGCTCCATACTCGATTCTATTGTCGCTGTGAGTGTCATCACTCTCCCCCGCTTGAATCAAAACTGTTGCAGGTCAAAGCACACCTTCTTCAGTTTGATACAGCTATCATGGAGGGGCTCTTTGATATTGCAGCAGATGCGCTGTCCCAAGCTTCTTTAATTAGCCAGAATATTTGCAAGAACATCTTGGAAACGTCATTACATAAAGGATCTGAAATTCCCAACGGAACAGAATGTACGCTTTTTGTGTGTCGTAAGAATTTTCATCTTCGATCTTCCCTTTAGTGGAACTTCTCGAAGAAAACTGTCTTCTGAGGTCGATAACTAGAGTAGGCAGAACGCCACGCAGCAGATTCTCAATCCGTTATGCAGGAACAGATTGTCCGCCGTCAGACGAAATTAAAGAGGATCTTGGCAAAAATCGTCGACAGCCTCTTTCGTTTCTCTCCACATGGAGTTGAGGTCGTTCTAGATCCCACAGCATTGCAAGGAGGAAACGAAGAGGGACAAACAGAATGCCCGTCTTATGTGGAAGGAATTTCATTGGAACAGTTGTGGCATGCATTAAAGGGCTCTGGGTCTCTTGTAAGAAGGATAAAACAAATTGAGTTGATCCGATTCTCTATTTTGTTAGAAAGAAGAGTTGACGGCTATTGCGACGACATTACAATATTCGATCATCGCTCCATTGGTTTCTTCATCTCGAAATGTTCCAAAAGAGAGAACATTAATTGCAAAAGTAATTATTGAGCCATCAGTCTGTCATAATGGCAACTTTCTCTCAGACACTCACAAATGGCTCCCTCTCTTCAACATCGACATGGATGTGGTTTGAATCTGACGATACAATCACGGATGAAAACGATAATTCAATCGAAATCAAGAAATCATTGGATCAGTCTCAACGATCTGTTGTGCTGTTGGTGCAAATATTAGAGAGTCTTTTTGCCTTTATTGGGTCTCATTTCTTTTCCGGGGTAAGACAATCAAAGTATCAAGAATAATGTTTGAATTTTGTAGCATCCCGAAGCTGTTGAAATACTTGGTTCACTGCTTTATGCGGATCTGACGCAAACGTTGACGAGAGATTTAGGAGCAGCTGGAGTGGAACCGATCGTCTTGACAAAGCTGAAAGACTTCGAAACAAGATTAAGAGGATTGCGTAAGAATTCCAACATCATTGACATTTCAACGTTTTCGGGTCAGACGTCATTCCATTCGACACAAACATTCTCGCGTCTTTTGCGAATCGTCATGAACAACTTTTATTCGAGTCAAAGCAAACCAAAGTATGAAGTGATCCAAACAGTCACGCAATTTTTTTCCGTAGATGTTGTCTGAAGTCAGACGATTGAGCTTGTCCATGGATCCTGCCGTTGTTGTTGTCGGGGAGAAGACAAGTGATGGTAATCAGGGAATGGAGCCTCTCTCTTGTTCAATTTCTTCTCATATCAGATACTTTGCTCAAATGCTTCCAAGAAATGAAAAGTCTCCAATCATCTGATTCTACCGGCGATTTAGAAAGCCGAGTCTACTCGATGTATCGCAGCAGTCCCTTAATCCTTCCCAGATGCAAAGTACGTTTTCTTCGATGCACACCAAATTGCTGCCGATGAGTTGTCCGTGAACTGCGTACATATTCTCGTTTGGTTCCGTCAGGTGTCGCGCGCGGCGTATGAACTGGTTCGCATGGTTGACGTCCTGCTTGAGGACGTTTTCCAAAAAATCAACGCGCAGAACAACGACATGGGGTAAAGTGCACCATGCATCGTAAAAGACTTTTGTCTTTATCGCAGACTGTTTGATTCTGCGGTTGAGTCGATTCAGAAATCGGTTCAGTTGTTCGCTCTCTTGAGACCATCTATCCATCGTGTATGTCGCTAGATTTGGTTCCTTACCTCATAGACATTCTTCAGAGCCGACTGCAGAAGGATCCGATGTTCGGGGCTGTTTTCTGTTCTGACTGTCTTTACGTATCCCGCAGGATGCTTCTCCTATTGGCAACTGTCCATAAGCAAATCCCGCAAACCGTCCAGCCGAAACAAGCAATTTTAACTCTGATCCATCTGGTGGCCAGACTTCGTTCAGTAGAGGAGCAGGTTTTCGGGAACATGCTTGTGAGTCTCTTCTCTTATTCCCGCTGATGTGCCGTTCACACATGCAGGCGTACCAGCGGCAAGAGATTTTGTCACTCTGCCGGAATTTTGGGAATTTATCAAATGTATCATCTGATCGTTTTTATGCAGATGTTGAGGGTCAAATTGGAGGTGCGTGTGGTTCCCTCTCAATGGTTCATGATTCTTGATTTCTATACCTCAGAGGTGGTTCAAGTGATCAAGAGCTTGTCAGTCTATTGGATGGATGTTATGCCTTCTCCAACAGCATTAAAGTGTCTTGGGCGGCTCTTGGATGCTTTTCTCGATGCTTTGTTGAATGAAGTGAGTTATTAGACTCTCACACTGTATTCACTGTCGGCGTTCACCATTCTGACATTTTTTTGCTCTCTCTACGAAACTCTTTCGACTTCAGATTTGTATTCAAGTCCCTGGTAGTTCAGCCACTTCTGAGGACAAGCGAGCGTTGGCCCACTTGCTTTCCTCGACGCGTGATCAGCTTCGCCCTGTTATTGAAATTCCTTCTTCTTCTGTATCTTCGGATAATGTCTTCCAAGACAATGAAACAGTCTCCTCCCACAGTACATTATGGAAGCCATTTTGCTTATTCAGAGAACTGCTGGAAGCTGGTGAGTTAAGATACAAACAAAATCCCTTCTAATTTTTATCTTCAGACGTTTTAGAATTTTCGTCAAAGAAACATGAAATAAGCGAATGCCTCACAGTACAGCAGGTGCGCTATAATTGATGTTGTTTTTCAATTTTGGCGCTTCAGGTTCGAACAATTCTCTTCGTTAACGAAAGAAGAACACAAAGTGATCAAGAAATTATGGAACTATTGGCTTCATAGTCCTCATTGTCAATTTGACCATCGGCCACTGTGTGTCCCAATTCTGCAACTTCTATTTCGAGCGTATGCGATCTGTTTGAAATCTATTTATCTTTCTAGAAAATTTAACACCAATGCTGGTATCCATTGTTGACCGCGAAGATCACTTGTCCCCCGAGTCCCATCTCGATACAACGTCTGTGGCCAACAACTCCAAACTGAGAGTTCATAATCCACAAGCCTGAATCAACGGTGATACTCTGCCATCATTCATTTCACGTACCGGTGTTGTATTGAGTTCTGAACTTCAATTCATGAGGAGTGACCCAGATATCTCTCATTGGTTTGGAGACAACGCGAACATTACGGATAACAGGAGCTCCTATAACGACAAGATTTCAAAACGTTTGCTTGATTTTTGCCATACCTTGGTAGTACTTTAAGAGAATACGAACCTTTCCATCTTCCACCCGAAAACCTCTCACAAGGCCTTCCTGTTGAAGTACATCACATATTCTGACAACAAGAGGGTGAAATGGGGTCCTTTGTTCTTTTGCTTTTGTTTTCAATAATGCATTCAGCATCATACATGCTTGCTCCATCACGAACAGAAAGATGACTAACGAGGCCAGATGGCTTCTGAAGTCAAAGGTTGGCCTTTTGAGTTTTGCGACGAATTGCTTATAGAAGTAGCATATGGTAGCAATTAATATGACCTGCTCCGGTTTCAAAGCTCAAATCTCTCGCATTGCCGTTCGCTGTGAAGAGTCGGGAGGAAGTCCTTCATGTTGAAGAGAAAAGCACAAAACGACGAGATAGAATTCACAGCAGGATGAGATTGCCCTCATTTATTGTTCTTCAGGAAGAATAAAAGTGCGTACTTTCTCTTCCGATATTAATCAGGGATTGGAAATAACTTAGAATGCCTGATTCATGCATGAAACGCAATCGGCGGGGAAGAGTTGCAATGAATTCTCAAGTTAGATTCTGCTGTCCTTGCGGTACAAAATGGTTGTGTCGCACTTCCATAAAGAACACGACAGAAAAACTCGCAAACCTAGAGCTTGTACTTTCAGCCTTGACACAACCTACTGTCAATTCTGAGAACTGGGGAGCCAAGGGTACCTCACGCTTGCATCCAACGAACTGTGGATTTATCCAACAAGACAGACTCGTCAGAAGACAAATGGGACATACAAGGTCAACATTCATGTAGGCTGTTGCCCTCAAACAGACATGAAAAAAAACTTTCTTATCCTGTGCTGCTTAAATTCGTTCGGGATATCAGTAGCATCTTCTTCAACGTCTATTTTAACCTTCAGGTCTATTCCATACGGCTAAACCACATCCTTCTTGTGCCAGAATGTTCAGAGCTACGGATCCTTATTTTTCTGTGGGGTCTGTTCCTGTCCATGGAGGCAGTAATCAAATTGTCTCGGTCATTCGTTTCCAATAATTTGTTCAAGAACCATCTCTATCAAGTATCTCAAAATCGCTTATTACACATTTCAGTGCGCCAGACACCTAATGAAGAGGTTCGCTTCTCCCTACCTCCCCACTCTTTTCATTCCTGGTTTCTTCTTCAGTCCCGGATCTTTATTCCTGAAGGACTCCCAAGCAATCCAATTTCAACTCCTTCACGGCCCTTATGGTTTCCAACAGCAGAGTCGTGTAGGTCATCCAGTACAAGCGAAGAGTCGTTCTGCCAAGATCTCCTCATTTCAACATCAACGTTCTTCTTCAGGCAGAGGCACGAGTCCTCTAGCTGAAAATTTGTTCCAGGTGCGTCACAATTATCGGGAATGTCTTTATGTTGGTTTTTTATAGATTAATGGTGTCAACAAAATTATGATTAATGAGATGAAATTAACAATAACGAAAAACCCTGAGATCAGATGGCAGCAAGTCCAACCAGCAATTATTCTCACATTGAACAAGTGAGTTCAATCTTAACCCTTCTGGATAAATTTCAATATCCAGAGCTCTTTCAAATGGGGTGCGTTTTCAAATTGTTGAAGAGCAAAACGAATATGATTTTGTCGAAGGAGATCAAAAACCCAATCCCGCTGATTTGGACGAGGACGCGGAAGAAACTTCGGATGACATTGTGTCCTGTATTAGAGTCAGTTGATGCTTCTAGTGAGGGACCTTATTGGCTCCTTGTTGCCTCAGGAAGTGCTTCGCAAGCGTGTTGCCCCCATGGTCGAGGAAGACGGTATGATCCAGAATTGATCCCTTTTGATCGGTTATTGTTCAGGCGGTCACGTTGAACTGAAAGAATTTGACGAGAAGAACGGAGTGAGGTGGTCGAGCTTCCCATTTCTTGCCTTCTAGTCTTTTTCGTATACACGCGATATGTTCTTCTATAGATTGTCTGGTTGGAATTATCTGGCGCATGCGATGGGTGCGTTACCATTCCGTTGTATTGAAGAGTTGGAGTTTGTGTTGCGTTTCAGGTGTCCGAGCTCTTCCTTAACCGTTAAAGGTCACATTGAGACTTTATTGAAGTATTTCTTCGAAGAGGTGCAACTCGCTGGTCTTATTTTGAATTTAGGATTTTCTGTTCAGGTGACTGAAGTTCGTCTAACGAACGAGAAGATTGAAGATAAAAAAGAATCAAGAGATTCTGTAGACGCATTAAAAAAGGAGATAATTGAAGAAAATGAATTATCAACAAAATAGGGGAAAATGCTAAAAGAGAAAAGAGCTCGACGAACGGACAGGAAGAGGAAGTTAGATGATGGCGGTCACTTTTTCATCGATGCTGTCAGTCGATCCCCGATATTTCTAAAGCTGAATCGTTTGTGTTTTTTTCGCTTTATCTTTGACCTTTTTAACTTTTCCCCTGTCGTACTTTTTGTCGTCTCGGGTCCGTTTTCTGGAGCAAGGCGCGAGTTTACGTTGTAACTCTTCAAAAAAAGGACTTTCTCCATCACTGCTGTCCCACCGATTCACTGAAAGAAACCAAATGACCGAATGATAACCAAAATATAACCGACCTGACTGTCCTTCATATTGGGACTTGAGCGATCGCGACCTCTCAAGTCGGGACTTCCGGATTGAAACGTTCGTAAAAGACTTTCTTTCCTTCAGTCGAATTTGGTTGGTAATGAGGAATCCCATCATCGTCACTCGAGGATGAACTTTCGTCAATAGTGCGATGATCTTCTTCCGGATTGTTGGTAGAAACCTGTTTCACAAGACCCGATTTGTCCGCAATGTCTTCAGTATCGCATTTCCTTCTTTTAGGTGATCCTGGTTCAGACCACGCTGGTTCAGACGTTTGGGACGTTTCGAAGAATCCTTGACGGAGATGTCTCCATTTAGCAGCCTGCAAATAACGAATAAATCGACTATTGGACAGTAGATCTTACTCTAGAATAAAATACAGAACGACGCAGACGACTCGATAGAAATCGTCTCTCTCTGTATCTAGTCAATAATTTCATAAACTCTTCATTCCCAGATTCATTGTCATCAGAACCATCTTCCATCATCTCAGTCAACAAGCGACGCCGAATTTCAAGTTCGTTGCCGTTAACGGCTTCCTCATTGAAAAAGGAGTCTTCTGAAGACTGACTGCTTTGTGAATCAATCTCGAGTGCTCGATCCATTTCATCATCGATCTCAGATGTATCCGTTTCACTTTCAATCTCATCAATCCTTCCAGATTCATCCGATGGTTGTTGCAAGTTGTCCATCTCAGATGATATTTTAGTTGAGACAGACTGAGATGCCATATTTGGGACAGACTGAGATACCATATTTGGGACAGACTGAGATGCCATATTTGGGACAGACTGAGATGCCATATTTGGGACAGACTGAGATGCCATATTTGGGACATTTAATCCTAAAGAAATTTGGACTTTCCAGGGTTCTTCCTCAGCCTCCTGGATGGTATCAGCGACTTCGACACCTTCATCATATTTCGATCTATAGAGCGTTATGCTTTCTCCTGCTTTGATTATTGGAGCAGCAGAATTAACGGGAGTTCTTCGCGTATAGAAGAGAAGGTAAGATGAACCCAATTGTTGAAGAAGCAAAGAAGGAGGAATCTAGATTGAAGCAACAGGACCCATAAATTTCCCAGCAGACTGGTGTGCATACCTGAGTGATCAGCTCATCATCAAGCTTGTAGTACAACCCGTCAGGTCCAACAACAGTTGACCAATAATGACCAAATCCTGCGCTCCCCGCGTGGTTCACCGAAGCACTAAATTCATAAACTGTTCCTTCCCCCGTTGTTGAAGTTGAACAGAACAATTTTTGACACTCGGGCGTCATGAAATCCTCAAGCTTCAACTTCAATGGAATTCTCATTTGCGTACAATTTTTCTTCACTTTAGAATCAAACATTCCGTAACGGTCTTTCCATTTCGGAGTCTTTTTTGTTTCCGCCCGAAATTCTGCCCTGAAATGGAGAAAAAAGTCAAGAAAGACGATAGAACAAGAATAAAACGGACCTTTGAAGAAGAATCACTAAAACATTTGGGGGTCTACAAATGTATCGCCTTGAAACTTTATCGCGAGGGACCCCACAAGAATCACACCTATAGGAAAAAGAAAAGTCATGAGAGGTGAGGGAAGATGTTTACTGACATTGGCTGATTGCTACCGCTGAGGAGTTCTGGTTTGAATGCATGTTGCAATCCACTCTCAAGGGAACCATCAGTAATGGAGACTCGAATGCAGGTATTGAGCTCATAGTTTGAAGTCGATTTGTGACACACTTGACAAATTTTGGACTCTTGGAAACACGACGAGAACATCTGCTGCAAGTAACAAGTTGCTGAATCAGCCCCTCTGACTCTCCCATTTTCAAAATCTTGTTGTAATTCGGGAGGCAAATCATATTTCGAGAGTAAATCTATGAATTGAATCAGCCATTCATGAGCACAATTTTGAACTCCAAACCAATCATTTCCACCAAAACTAATTCCTTGATTCATTTTAATTTCCTTCCTTAGCAATTTAATGAATAAGGGAGGGAACGACGCAATTCTCGGCTTCCCTTCTTCTGTCTTGCTAAACAGATTTCTAACAAGAATCTCGAATTGGCAAAAGCCGCAAACTTGATTTCTTTTCTTCCGCAAGCATCGGTTTGAATGCTTTGCTGCTAGACAATCCTGCGCAAATGGTGGGCAGTATGCCAAAGCTTGGATTGTGGCATTCAAAAAGCAAGTGTTGGCATAGTTTAGAAGGCCACGACCCATATAGCGCCATTTCTTTCCCCATTGAAAGGATCCCAAATGGCCAGGGGGATAGAACCAATGTTGAGGCAGGTCAGGAGGTCGATTCGTCTCGAGAACGTCCAAAATGGGGCTCGAAACATTTCCGGTGTCTGTTTTTTTTTCCTCGTTTGTTGACAGCAAGCTTGTTACTGATTCTTCAACAGCAGTTTTTAATCTAAACTTCACAGTTTTGTTGACAATTGTGGTTTCAGCCAGCGAGATGAAAAATTGGTCGATTCCTGGCTGGGCGGGGTGAACCGCACATGAAGACGCCATTGACGGCGATCCTGCAGAATCTGTATCTGGCCGGACTAAAGGTTCAGCGCTGTTTTAACTATTTTCAATCAGTTTAACGCAACTCTTCTGATAAGGTGTTTGCTGTCCTGTCTGATGGAGTTTTCAATTATCTTTTAGTTCTTTAAATAAAATTTTTTGTAAATGGATTCCCCGTGTTTGTCCCGCAAATCCCCAACTCTTCCATCATCCTGCTCCACACCTTCATCTCCTACAACGCAATCCCATGAGGACACTCTTCAATCAACTGAAAATCCATCCGTCATGAGTCTTGATGATGATCTACAAGATCGATCTTCACTGGTTCCGAGCCTCCCATTACATACAATTCGTCATGCGGATAGTAGCAAAGATGTCCTTAATGAACCAGATGTTCCAGTTGCCAATCTACCATTGACGAGTCGTGCATTTCTTACAGCAAGAGAATTCGGTCCACAAGAGATCGTCAGTATCTGCAACCCTGTATTACTTTCTCCAGAAGAACAGAGTCGCAATTCCCATCGTTTGCACCAGCAACAGCTTTTTACGTGAATTGTGCAAATCTGATGAGAGTAATTATATCAATGCATCTGAAGCGCCAGCTTGTTGGGATTATGTTCCTCCGAAAGAGACAGCAGGACAAAAATCCTCAGATTCAATCAATGAGGATGTTTCACTAACTGTTCCCCACATTGTTTATAAAAGAGGAAATGGATGGCCATGTACGATTTATTAATACCTTGTTTTTGATGTTTCTCGTGTTTGCAGATCGCTGGGTTGAGCGTCATCTTTGTGTGGTTGGAACTTCAATGTTTTACCACAAGGATTTTGAAGCACTTCAAAATCAACAAGGGGCCTCATCTAGCAGCATTAAAAGTGGTTTAGAGAATTGGTATAATCATGATGACGACGGTCAAAAAGAGGATCCCCATCATTCAATCCCATCACGTATGTCCCAAAATTTGGATGATCGATTCAATAGTACTCCTGAATCAATCACCGGCTTTCAGCCTAATGTGTATTGGTCAAATCCGTCCCCATCTCAGCTTCAAACCACCTTCTCTCTTTCGCTTATTTTTCGCGTCTTCTTGTTTCCATTTTTTTCCTCTATTCTCAATTATTTTCGGTGTCCTCGTTTTCTAGCACCCTCGGCTATTGGCTCACCGCTTGCATCAACCTCCTCTTCGTGCCCACTTTGCCTCCACCCCTACTCCTATTGCCCTCGAGGTATAAAAGCCGTGACCTCCGACACCGCTTCCTTCGTTCTCTCTCAAACGTTTGAGGACCGCCGTTTTGTTGTCGTTGTGTTTGAATGGCCCAACACTAGTGCAAGGGTAAGTGACCAAACCATTCAAGTGCTTGAGAAACACCCATTCATCTAAAACGGTCTGCTAGATGGAATGGCTGTTGATGTTGTTTTCAATTAGGTTTGGGACACTGGGTCACTCTCTGATGAGTTTATATTAGAAATGTTTCATCTGGCAATTCATCCCAAGTGGATGTTTTCTTGTTCTTCTGAGCAAGAGGCTTTAAAATGGAGGGAAATGATTCGTTGTGCAAGACGGTTATGTCAGACGATGTCCGAAGCTTCATCATTGGAAACAAAACCAAAAACGAGACCACATGGTCGGGATAGTTTGATTGAAAGCTACGAGCTTGGTCTTCCACCATCCCCGGTTTTGTCATCCTGTTGCAAAGGGAACGACTCGACGATGGTGTTCCATTTAGACAAAGACGATGACGACGATGCCGATCAATAACCGTATCTAACTTTACTTCATTGATTAAAGGATTTGAGGAATGCAATTTGAAAAAGGACGAAAAGGTCACAAGTTGCATTAATGTTGTTCTGGTAATGATGTTTCTGTTTCCTTTGGTGATGATGGCGTTTCAGTTGGAACTCCTTGCTGTGATTTTCGCGTTTTTTTTGCTTCCCTTCTCCTTCTTACTTCCACCTTTTAATAGTTTTGCTAACTTTTCGAGCTTTTTAATTCCCTTTGCAGCCCTTTGGGACCTCTCTTCATCGCCTTCTTGCTGTCTTTCTTCAACCATAAGAGCCAAGCGGGTTCTTAGATCCAACAATTTCGGTCTCAGAGAATCAAAGAGGCGAGCCTTGTCATCGCTGGCGTTAAATAATCCTCCAACAAATTTTTCGGCGTCTTGAAGCTTTCCTTCAGAAACGTGCAAAAAAGTTGCGATCCCGATTTGAGACGGTGTGTACAGGAATGGAATTTCCGCATTTCCGAACGCTTGAAGAGCAAGTTGTTCTGCGTCGCGCTTAATCTCTTCTAGGAGCTTTCCAAAAGCTGTTTGGGCCTCGTGAACCGCTTGCTTCTCTTCCGCTGATGCTGTTTCAGAAGGCTTCGTTGGTTTATAGCGCTGAAAATACTCGGTTGTTAGAAAATGGATGGGGGTTCTTGGTTGCAACACTAATAGATGAAATGAGATCGCATCCAGTACAACCAACTCATTATCAATCACTTCTGCTAAACGAACTCGCTTTGGAGATATGAGGCTCTCACAGAAACGATGCAATGTTGTCGACATCGCCAAGTCTTCCGATTTGATTGATAAGAGAATGCAAGTGAGCAAAATGCGACGAGGATCAAATTCGAATAGACTTCTCTTCAAGTAAAACCGAGTGAGAAATGCAGCAGCTGTATTCGTCACCTTGTAGTCTAACCCCTTCACCGAGCAAACAATAAGCAGTTGAGATACAAAATACGAAATGAGAAATTCGCATTCATTCTTGTCTAAAAAAAGATCAGCAGGAGGAGACACACCCTTCTCCTCGAGTTGGACGGTCAGTTTTTGAACAGCGGCCTCTAGAACTGAACGTCTTTGAATATCCAGTTGCTGCTCTGTGAAAATCCAGTGCTGAAAATGACTCGAATCTTCTGGAAATCCCATCTTGGTGATGAATGGTGTGTCATTCTGTTTCGGACAGTCGAACCATAAGGTCTGCTAATTTGTCAATATGACAGTGGATGCTGAAACCAAATGGTGGGAACATCAGAATTATATCAAACAGGTGAATCGAAAACTTGTCGGTCTGATGAATCTTATTTTGTTCCGTGGATACTCAGGCAACAGAAGAACTTGCGGAGAAGGGACTTTTCTTAGTGCCCCAATATTTTGATGATATTGTCAGAATTGCTCCAAGTAATCAATGTATTTGGTACGCGATTTATCCCAAATTTGTCGCTTCTTTGGGAAAGACACTATTGCATCTCAACCCATGGCACTTTTTCCCAGGTCAGTGGACACTGGAGAATCGCTGACTTACAAAGAAACGCAACGCCGTGCCAACCGAGTCGCTCACTGGGCCAGAAAAACTGTGGGCGGACAAATACCTCCTGATTCATCATGAGTTTCTTGATAGATAAATCTTCCACAAAATCTGTTGTTGGGTTGATGATGTCCAACTCAAATGACTTCATTTGGATCAGCTTGGGTTTGTCGAAGGTGCGTCGGTTGAACCCATTCATCCATTTATTTTCTGTTCGATTGCAAGGCAGGCTACACCGTCTCGTTGTGGAATGTGGCATTGCAACGAGACCTCATAGTGAACGCTTGGAGAGTTTCTGAGGTGCTAATTAAACCCCTTCCACATGTTGCCATCTTTTCGTGATCTCAGGTAAAATATTTGATTATCCAATCCTCTATTTTCGAAAAATTGAGCCAAAGCGATCAAGAATGGCTGAAGTCTCGAAAGACCGTCTTTATTTGGGACATCCTTGGGGAATCGTCATCGTCTCATGACGTGGGTGTCTACCTCTCTATCGAATATTTGCTTATTAAAATTTCTATTTCTCAGACTGAACATCTCGTCTCAATTCAAAGCTCACTCTTCACGGAGACGTCAGAGGACCCTAAAATTTCATCTGACTGGCTGGAAGGTATTTCAGAATATGATGATCATTTCCACATCTTCACGAGTGGAACTACTGGAAAATCCAAAGCAGCGCGCTTCAACCATCGACGGTTCGTTTTAAAGAATCATTTGAATATTTTCGACAAACAAATTCTCTTTCTTTTTTTTTTTTCCAGTTTTATTGGAGCGGGGAGTGACTTGGCAGAGACACATGGAATTAAAACCGTAAGACATTCTGGATTTCATGAATTCAATTCTTTGTCTGGTAGTGAAGATATTTATTATCAAACTCTGCCTCTTTTTCATGGAAATGGTGCGTTTCTTGGATTTGAAGAATGTCCATTCGTTCGTCCTATCAGGGGGAGTGGTGGCACTTTCCACTTCTTGGAGGTAAATCCATCGTTGATTTCTCTCATCTCTGATACTCATTTCTATTTAGAGCTCATTGTTGTCTGGTTATGCGTTCAAAGTTCTCTGCATCTCAATTTTGGAACGGTAAAGATGCTTTCTTCACAACGATACACCATTTTTCTTTGTATAATTAGATATTCGCCGCTTCAAAGCAACGGCAACAATCTATGTCGGTGAATTGTGGCAATATGTGTGCCGTGGCGGGAGAAACGCAGAAAACAAAGAGCGAGTCGATGTGAGTTTGGCTGCTAATTAATGTTTTATAATCTTGTATTGTTGCGTTTTGTTCCAGAGTGAAGAAAGGGATCATTCCCTCCGTGTCGTCTGTGGGAACGGGCTTCGTCCTGAATTGTGGCGTGAAGTAAGATTCTTTTTCTGATGGACTCTAATGCTTGATTTTTAGATTCAGTCACGTTTCGGGATTCAGTTGATCGTTGAGCATTATGGCCAAACTGAAATGCCTTCTGCTCATCCGATGATTAACTCGTACGGAAAAGTTGGATCATGCGGATACATTCCACCTCTGTACGTCTCATATTGGTTACAATATTGTGTTGTTTGGGATATCGTGGATGTCTTTCTTCAGAATCGCTGGAAGTTTAGGAACTGAGAAGCTGATTGAATTTGATGCAAATTTAAACGAACCAGTTCGCGTCATGAAGAGTTTAACTGGATTAAACGGACAAATAATTGAATTTGCGTCGTGCGTTGAAGCTAAAGTAAACGATGATGGAAGCCAAATAGGTGAAGCGATTGTAAAGCTTCGAGAGCCGTATAGTGGGTCTGTATGAATCCAATTAAGTTGGAATGGAATAACTCATCTTGGCCAGTTATACAAGTTTAGAAGACACTGAAAGAGTTCTTTATAAAGATGTCTTCGAACCCGCCGATATTTGGTATCATTCGAGCGATTTATTGAGAAGGGATTCTGATGGATTTCATTTTTTTGTGGACCGGTAAGAGAAATTCTACGATAAAACTTTTCTACTCAATTGTTTTCAGAATTGGCGATACGTTTAGATGGAAGGGAAATAACGTTTCTACAAATGAGGTCGCAGATATCTTGTCCCAATGTCCCAATATTGTGGAAGCAAATGTTTATGGAGTCCCAATCCCTCTTGAGATTTATTCGGGGAAGGTAAGATTCATCATCGATTCTACAAAAATGTTTCAAACCGTCAGATCGGAATGGCATCAATTCTACTAAAGACTGAAGAGAAACTCGAAAACACTCTCCAACAAATATTCGTTACATTACGATCGTCTCTTCCAGAATATGCGCGTCCCAAATTTCTGCGACTTCGATCTTGCGAGAATTTCAAAACTGGTAATTCAATATTCAATTTTATTAACAAACTCATTCTCCTTCCAGCCACTCTTAAATTTCAAAAGGTTGAATTAATGAAACAGGGTTTCAATCCAACAATCATTGCAACTCATTCCCCTAATGACTCGATATGGATTGAAGATACAGAAGGTTACAAGATGATGACACCAAGTATTTTTGAATCTATTTGTTCTGGTTCAATGATTTTGTAGTTTTTGTCATTTAATGAAGATTTTGAACCTCGAAGGAACATTTTTAGAGACGGGAGCTTTCCAATGACTTCAGATGCGCTGAAGGTGGAATCAACTACAAAATAATGAAATAAAAATATGATAAATAAAAATATGATAAATAAAAATATGATAAATAAAAATATGATAAATAAAAATATGATAAATAAAAAATAGATCTTTGCTTGTTACCCACTTGTTTTCGTAGTTGCCTCACAGCTTCGGTGAGTTCAACTGGATGACACCCTTGACTCTTTGGGACTCTAAACTCTTCAGTCTGCAATGATTCCCAGATGTCCCCAATAGAATGATTGTTGCTCTCACCATAAAGACTCCAACGATTCGATCAGACGGCAATCCTCGGAATGCAATGTGATGGGTCGTTGTAAAGAGAGGAAATGCGTCATGCAATTGATGATACTCAATAACTGAATAAACATCTTTGGTGGTCAACGTTCCCTGAAGAAAGGTCGTGTCACTACGAACAGAAAACATGTATTCCA
The DNA here is from genome assembly GCF_029603195.1 of Condylostylus longicornis. NCBI lineage: Eukaryota > Metazoa > Arthropoda > Insecta > Diptera > Dolichopodidae > Condylostylus > Condylostylus longicornis. The sequence goes on from NW_026578583.1 coordinate 25,514, forward strand.
ACACACTATTGAGGCAATGAACTCAGTACTATAATCTAGATTACATTTGATCATCTACCTGCAGCTTTTGTCCATTCAGTAGTTCCAATTCAATCGCACTCCATAATTCCTCATCGCGTTCAGGATCGCTAATTGAAACTGGACCGCGACGTTTCACGAACTCGCCAGCGCAGCGAACATTCCTCCCTGAACGCGAGTCCCAAAATGAGATGTCCCAAAATGAGATGTCCAGTATTTCGCACCTCCAAAGCAAGTTGTGATTGTATCTGCCAATCCCGCGCTTTCTAAGAAAGTTTCCTGAAGTGAAGAATCAGAAATTTAATGACAATTTAATCGACATGCCTCGACGATCCCATCGAAGAAAAGCGTTGCGAAGAGTTTCATTTCATTCAGTCCCAATCTTATTATTGCTGCCTTTGTATTCGTTGAAAATCCTGACAGGATGAGTCCCAAAACAGAGTCCCAAAGCGCCAGTAATAAGCTCTCACCAAGACCGTCGCAAAATCCAGCAGCCAGGGCTGCAAAACAGAGAAGGAGGTTATTCTGCCGATTTTGGTTATGCTGCCACTCAGTCATTCTCACCAATAACATTCTTCACAGCGCCACACACTTCAATCCCCTGCAATCCAAATATTACCATCAATAATGATCACCAGCGCATACTTTTATATCAGGAAGTACATCAACTTTAAATGCTGGAGTATCGAACAGCATTTGCCAAATTCGAGCACTTTCCAGAACTGAATATCCAATTGTCGTTTCACAGAATTCACCCTTTGCGACTCCGCTAGCAACATTCGCGCCACTAAGAATTGAACAATCAACTTTGAGACATTTTGAAATCATTTCAGTGAACAACGATGGACGTCCTTGGTCTACGTGAAACCCTTTGATGAGACTGATGGCACGCGCTCCTGGTTTGACATTCCCTTCAATCTGACGCAATACACCAGGAAGAAATTGATGCGGCAAAACAAACACGAGAAGGTCTGCTCCGGTAACGCATTCAACGAGATTCGGAGTTGCTTTAATATTGACAGGAATGGAAACACCTGAAGACCCCACTTCATTTTCAACTTTGGCTTGCAAACTGACCGGGGTAAATACTTTTTATTTTCATGGGTCAAGTTGATCAGCTCTGATAATCTTCTTCCCTCTACAATCTCTTCGTAAATCCATTGACTCACCTGACAACATTCTGTATTGCTGTTCCATCTAGACTCACGCAGAATGAGTCGCTCACTTCTGGTTTGAACAAAATAGTTCTTCCTGCGTTTTTTCCAATAATTGTTGTGATTGCAGCACCCCAATTGCCACTTCCAATGACCGCAATCTGAAGAGACAGAGACATCAGAGGCAGAATCAGTAGCAAAGTAGAGATGATTGGAACTAGAAAGCTGCACCATACATTCATCTTACTTTCAACCCGTCAAGACCCGCCAGGTCCGAAAGTGTTGCCATAAGTTAATAAATTAGTTGTACAAAAGATCATGAAAGTCAAAAAAAAAGTTTTGGGACATCAACAAGAGAAATACATAAAAACGATCCAAAAAAGAGGAAGATAATGATTTTCACACACTCCGCTGAAATCCTAAATAAAAAAGTCTCCTGCTGCTTCTTTATAAACTTTCAACAGGCACTCCTTCATCAAAAAATCACGATTTGTTGCACTTTGTACTCCATATCTTCATCTTTTTGAATTATCATGTCGACCACTTCAGTTATGTTGAGCCGCTACTCTAAACTCCGTCAGTTACAGAAGGATCGTTTGTCTTCAACTTTTCTTGTCGAAGATCGTCTACATCACGGTCGCTTTTTCGATCTCAGAATTTTCAAACAATCTTCTACTCATTCATTAGATGATCTCAAGAGAAGTCTTTTCAAAAATCCAGAAATATTGCAACAACATTCAGATCAATCATCAAAAGTCGATTTTTTAGATCTTCTCTCGAAGTTAACAGAATTGCGTCACCCTCACGTGTTACAATATTATGAAGTTTTTGTTCAATCGGGTGTTGTTCATCTCATAACAGAACATCCAAATCCAGGGAGTTTGAGGGTGGTAATAGACAATTGTCTGAAGATGAATAAATACCTCGATGAACAATTGGTGCTGAAATGGATCGCTCAATTATTATTAGCTCTTATTTTCATCGAGAAATTTCATGCAATCTATCTCTTCCGTTTGCCAATCGAATCGATCACACTCACCAGTTCAGGGACAAATTTTGTTGCGAAGCTTGTTGACGTCGAAGTAGGACACAAGTTGAGTTGACAAACATGACACTCTCTCTTCTCTTCAGGCAAACTCCATCATCAACTCGGATACTCCCGCGTCTCTTTCAGGGAAATCTTCTCATCAGCAAAGACGGCAACTGATTATTCGTCATCTTGGCCTTTTAGCGTTTGAGCTTCTTACCTTAAAAAAATTTAATACCAAATATCCGACATCCACTGATCATGGAAGACTATCACCACGTTGTCGAGATCTCCTAGCAAGAATGATTTATTTCACTGATGATGAAGAACGCATTAGTGCTCCATTTCAGGATTACGGAGACGTTCTTGCTTCAAAGCCTTTAAATCTTGTCGCGCGAAAAATGCTTTCGGAAACTCCTTCTCTACTCCGATTTCATCCTGGCCTTCTTGATCATCTGCAAACACGCATGCATGTTTTCAGAGGGCGCGGAATAACGAGAGCCACAGAATCATCCGACTTTGAAAATCCAATTCATTGGGATGAGAATGATTTTGAAGAAGAAGAAGGGAAGAATACTGGAAAGCCTTTTATTGAAATCATTACACGCACAGGAAACCAATCATCTCATCGAAAATTGAATCTTGATGATCAACATCGTTGTTTCATGAATGAACCAATTGATGAATCATTTTGTGAGGAGAGACATTCCAATCCATACAAACATCCATCAATCTGTTTATCATCAAGTGGGACAAATTCATCTGCTGGAATGTTTGAAGCAAAACAGAAATTATGCGATACATCAATCCAAGCAGGAGGATTACATCATTATCGCAGTCCAAAACAAACAGAAAGCCACAGTAGATATTTACAAGATAATTCGAATGTCTTCCATCAAGAAATGTCCCAAATGGCCCAAATATATCGGGATGGTCACTGTGGAACAGAGCATCGTGGATTCCAAAGAAATGACAGCTTGACATCGCCAATCAAACCTTGTCCCAAAGCAACTCCACTCCTGTATAATCAAGTGAATAACGGGATGCTTAACTTTTCGCAATATCGCCAAAATCCGAGTGCAAAGAAAAATTCCCAAATTCTGTCGTTACATCAATTGCAGCAAGTTGGGCACAACGATTTCCAGAACAGAAGCGAAGGGGATCACCGAGCATCGATTAAACCAAGTGATTCATTCTCAATTTTTGTAGAATCACCGTCGGTTTCTGTTCGTTTAATGGCAAATCCGATGACGCAACAAACAGATAAACAACATCTGGGGACAAAAATGTCGAGAGGAACATCATTCAATCAAGTAACACCATCCAGTCAACACTTTGATGATGAATCCATAAAGAATCAATCCAATCAACATGTGAGTGATAATTCTATGAGAATTCGAGGAAGATCAAAAAGTCGACCAGCAGTTGATCGACCGACCTTTTCAACCTCAAAGCGCAACGAAGAAGTCACGAAAGAATATGGAAGATTTCTTGTGGGTCGAAACATTACAGGAGGACAGCGAACGCTGAAGAACGATAAGGTGCACGGAAACACAGAAGGGATGGAACCAATGAAACAAGTAACGGAGAAGAAGATGTCGGTGAGGAAAAACCGTGAGAGATCCTTGTCATTATCTTCATCGTTGAATCGTTGTCGTTCAAGAAATAATGTATTGGTTCATGTTCAAAACCTGTCCCTCGAGAGTGAGAGTGTGATAAAAGAGAATGTGAGATGTAAAAGCAAGGCAAGACGGATCGTGAGATAAAATTAAGTCAGAACGACATCGAGAGGACGAAGGATTGCAGATGAATGGGCGACATGTTAAATTTTCGAACAACATGAAGACAGACAAACGAGACGAATTGAAGGAGGAAAAAAGCCGGTTTGCATCGAAAAACACAAATCTCAATGGAAGAAAAGATCAGCAACAGATTTTGGCATCTCCATCAACGACGGCAAGCAGTCCAGAGCAACAACCAATACACTGGAATACAGAATCAAAATCAGGGTGTAATTCACCAGTTGATCAATTTTCAGATCTTGATAAAGTTTTTTCATTGGGATCGATGGGAAGCGAAAATTCAACTGATGGCAGTTTCGGTCAACTTTATTCAAGCGCATCTCTTGAACAGAAATTCGACGTTGTTCAAGAAGTGATTAATTTTTAAATGTTTTGCAATCTAATAGAATTGTTGTATAAACTGTTTTGAGTGGAAATTGTTTTTATAGATGAAGCTGAATTGTTTAAAGCTGAATTGTTTAAAGCTGAATTCATTTTGTGAATACACCAGAAGACAAATTAGAACTCCACTTATCTGTGCAACACCTCAAAAAATCATCAAACATGTCGCTAAGGCAAATTCGTTCTATTTGGTTCGATTGCAAGAGGTGAGGGTTGGTTGGGAGTAAGTTTCACAAAGTAGTCGTCTAGCAAGGTTTGTTCGTTATCAATCACGTTCGGCAATCCTGTTCAGATACTCCTCGATTTCTGATTCATTCAACAATCTAAAGGCAAAATTGCAATAGCAGTAGCACCAATAGCAACGCCTTACCTGAATTTCGGGTCAGCAAGAGTCACGAGACCAACTTCAACCTCGTTGGGCTTGAAATCTACTGACAAGACCTGCGAGAATGAAGTTTGAAAATTGCTCTCATCAATAGAGTCGCATCACTTACAGATTGCAGGCAGCCGATGGCAGCTTCAAGGACTTCAGCCTCCGTCTCTAATTTCTTATTTCGAACGACCTTCTCAAGCAGATTCGTTCCTTCTTGCTCCTTTGATCCAATAGCACAAGCCTGAATTGAATGTAACTTATTAGAGTATACTGTCCCCTACTACGTCGCTGTATTGTCCCTACTACGTCGCTGTATTGTCCCTACTACGTCGCTGTATTGTCCCTACTACGTCGCTGTATTGTCCCTACTACGTCGCTGTATTGTCCCTACTACGTCGCTGTATTGTCCCTACTACGTCGCTGTATTGTCCCTACTACCGCTCACTTTGCATCCAACAAACCAACCAGCGGGATCGAAGCGGTAGATTTGAGGCGCTTTGAGCTCCTCATCCATTCCGATAAAGATACCGCAACAAGCATGCAAACGCATGTAAGCGTGCTGCGTATAAATTTGGTTAAGATTGGCGACCTTCTGTGATAACACGTGGACTGGAATTTTATATCCTTTGTCAAATTCGAACTTTTGCGCAAGATCGCGCGAA
>NW_026578584.1:0-25095 GCF_029603195.1 Condylostylus longicornis
TTTTTTAAAAATAGGATTTTTATTTTTTAAAATAGTTTTTTTATTTTTTAAAATAGGATTTTTATTTTTTAAAATAGGTTTTTTATTTTTTTAAAGTAGGATTTTTATTTTTTAAAATAGGTTTTTTATTTTTTAAAATAGGATTTTTATTTTTTAAAATAGGTTTTTTATTTTTTAAAATAGGATTTTTATTTTTTAAAATAGGTTTTTTATTTTTAAAATAGGATTTTTATTTTTTAAAATAGTTTTTTTATTTTTTAAAATAGGTTTTTTATTTTTTAAATAGGATTTTTATTTTTTAAAATAGGTTTTTTTATTTTTTAAAATAGGATTTTTATTTTTTAAAATAGGTTTTTTATTTTTAAAGTAGGATTTTTATTTTTTAAAATAGGTTTTTTATTTTTTAAAGTAGGATTTTTATTTTTTAAAATAGGTTTTTTATTTTTTAAAATAGATTTTTATTTTTTAAAATAGGTTTTTTATTTTTTAAAATAGGATTTTTATTTTTTAAAATAGGTTTTTTATTTTTTAAAATAGGATTTTTATTTTTTAAAATAGTTTTTTTATTTTTTAAAATAGGATTTTTATTTTTTAAAATAGGTTTTTTATTTTTTAAAGTAGGATTTTTATTTTTTAAAATAGGTTTTTTATTTTTTAAAATAGGATTTTTATTTTTTAAAATAGGTTTTTTATTTTTTAAAATAGGATTTTTATTTTTTAAAATAGGATTTTTATTTTTTAAAATAGGTTTTTTATTTTTTAAAATAGGTTTTTTATTTTTTTAAAATAGGATTTTTATTTTTTAAAATAGTTTTTTTATTTTTTTAAAATAGGATTTTTAATTTTTTTAAAATAGGTTTTTTATTTTTTAAAGTAGGATTTTTATTTTTTAAAATAGGTTTTTTATTTTTTAAAATAGGATTTTTATTTTTTAAAATAGGTTTTTTATTTTTTAAAATAGGATTTTTATTTTTTAAAATAGGTTTTTTATTTTTTAAAATAGGATTTTTATTTTTTAAAATAGTTTTTTTATTTTTTAAAATAGGATTTTTATTTTTTAAAATAGGTTTTTTATTTTTTAACATAGGATTTTTATTTTTTAAAATAGGATTTTTATTTTTTAAAATAGGTTTTTTATTTTTTAAAATAGTTTTTTTATTTTTTAAAATAGTTTTTTTATTTTTTAAAATAGGATTTTTATTTTTTAAAATAGGTTTTTTATTTTTTAAAATAGGATTTTTATTTTTTAAAATAGTTTTTTTATTTTTTAAAATAGTTTTTTTATTTTTTAAAATAGGATTTTTATTTTTTAAAATAGGTTTTTTATTTTTTAAAATAGGATTTTTATTTTTTAAAATAGTTTTTTTATTTTTTAAAATAGGATTTTTATTTTTTAAAATAGGTTTTTTATTTTTTAAAATAGGATTTTTATTTTTTAAAATAGTTTTTTTATTTTTTAAAATAGGATTTTTATTTTTTAAAATAGTTTTTTTATTTTTTAAAATAGTTTTTTTATTTTTTAAAATAGGATTTTTATTTTTTAAAATAGGTTTTTTATTTTTTAAAGTAGGATTTTTATTTTTTAAAATAGTTTTTTTATTTTTTAAAATAGTTTTTTTATTTTTTAAAATAGTTTTTTTATTTTTTAAAATAGGATTTTTATTTTTTAAAATAGGATTTTTATTTTTTAAAATAGGTTTTTTATTTTTTAAAATAGGATTTTTATTTTTTAAAATAGTTTTTTTATTTTTTAAAATAGTTTTTTTATTTTTTAAAATAGGATTTTTATTTTTTAAAATAGGTTTTTTATTTTTTAAAATAGGATTTTTATTTTTTAAAATAGTTTTTTTATTTTTAAAATAGTTTTTTTATTTTTTAAAATAGGATTTTTATTTTTTAAAATAGGTTTTTTATTTTTTAAAATAGGATTTTTATTTTTTAAAATAGTTTTTTTATTTTTTAAAATAGTTTTTTTATTTTTTAAAATAGGATTTTTATTTTTTAAAATAGGTTTTTTATTTTTTAAAATAGGATTTTTATTTTTTAAAATAGTTTTTTTATTTTTTAAAATAGGATTTTTATTTTTTAAAATAGGTTTTTTATTTTTTAAAATAGGATTTTTATTTTTTAAAATAGTTTTTTTATTTTTTAAAATAGGATTTTTATTTTTTAAAATAGGTTTTTTATTTTTTAAAGTAGGATTTTTATTTTTTAAAATAGGTTTTTTATTTTTTAAAATAGGATTTTTATTTTTTAAAATAGTTTTTTTATTTTTTAAAATAGGATTTTTATTTTTTAAAATAGGTTTTTTATTTTTTAAAATAGGATTTTTATTTTTTAAAATAGTTTTTTTATTTTTTAAAATAGTTTTTTTATTTTTTAAAATAGGATTTTTATTTTTTAAAATAGGTTTTTTATTTTTTAAAATAGGATTTTTATTTTTTAAAATAGTTTTTTTATTTTTTAAAATAGGATTTTTATTTTTTAAAATAGGTTTTTTATTTTTTAAAATAGGATTTTTATTTTTTAAAATAGTTTTTTTATTTTTTAAAATAGGATTTTTATTTTTTAAAATAGTTTTTTTATTTTTTAAAATAGGATTTTTATTTTTTAAAATAGGTTTTTTATTTTTTAAAGTAGGATTTTTATTTTTTAAAATAGGTTTTTTATTTTTTAAAATAGGATTTTTATTTTTTAAAATAGTTTTTTTATTTTTTAAAATAGGATTTTTATTTTTTAAAATAGGTTTTTTATTTTTTAAAATAGGATTTTTATTTTTTAAAATAGTTTTTTTATTTTTTAAAATAGTTTTTTTATTTTTTAAAATAGGATTTTTATTTTTTAAAATAGGTTTTTTATTTTTTAAAATAGGATTTTTATTTTTTAAAATAGTTTTTTTATTTTTTAAAATAGGATTTTTATTTTTTAAAATAGTTTTTTTATTTTTTAAAATAGGATTTTTATTTTTTAAAATAGGTTTTTTATTTTTTAAAATAGGATTTTTATTTTTTAAAATAGTTTTTTTATTTTTTAAAATAGGATTTTTATTTTTTAAAATAGTTTTTTTATTTTTTAAAATAGTTTTTTTATTTTTTAAAATAGGTTTTTTATTTTTTAAAATAGGATTTTTATTTTTTAAAATAGTTTTTTTATTTTTTAAAATAGGATTTTTATTTTTTAAAATAGTTTTTTTATTTTTTAAAATAGGATTTTTATTTTTTAAAATAGTTTTTTTATTTTTTAAAATAGTTTTTTTATTTTTTAAAATAGGATTTTTATTTTTTAAAATAGGTTTTTTATTTTTTAAAGTAGGATTTTTATTTTTTAAAATAGTTTTTTTATTTTTTAAAATAGTTTTTTTATTTTTTAAAATAGTTTTTTTATTTTTTAAAATAGGATTTTTATTTTTTAAAATAGGTTTTTTATTTTTTAAAATAGGATTTTTATTTTTTAAAATAGTTTTTTTATTTTTTAAAATAGGATTTTTATTTTTTAAAATAGTTTTTTTATTTTTTAAAATAGTTTTTTTATTTTTTAAAATAGGTTTTTTATTTTTTAAAATAGGATTTTTATTTTTTAAAATAGTTTTTTTATTTTTTAAAATAGGATTTTTATTTTTTAAAATAGGTTTTTTATTTTTTAAAATAGGATTTTTATTTTTTAAAATAGGATTTTTATTTTTTAAAATAGGTTTTTTATTTTTTAAAATAGTTTTTTTATTTTTTAAAATAGTTTTTTTATTTTTTAAAATAGGATTTTTATTTTTTAAAATAGGTTTTTTATTTTTTAAAATAGGATTTTTATTTTTTAAAATAGTTTTTTTATTTTTTAAAATAGTTTTTTTATTTTTTAAAATAGGATTTTTATTTTTTAAAATAGGTTTTTTATTTTTTAAAATAGGATTTTTATTTTTTAAAATAGTTTTTTTATTTTTTAAAATAGGATTTTTATTTTTTAAAATAGGTTTTTTATTTTTTAAAATAGGATTTTTATTTTTTAAAATAGTTTTTTTATTTTTTAAAATAGGATTTTTATTTTTTAAAATAGGTTTTTTATTTTTTAAAGTAGGATTTTTATTTTTTAAAATAGGTTTTTTATTTTTTAAAATAGGATTTTTATTTTTTAAAATAGTTTTTTTATTTTTTAAAATAGTTTTTTTATTTTTTAAAATAGTTTTTTTATTTTTTAAAATAGGATTTTTATTTTTTAAAATAGGTTTTTTATTTTTTAAAATAGGATTTTTAATTTTTAAAATAGTTTTTTTATTTTTTAAAATAGGATTTTTATTTTTTAAAATAGGTTTTTTATTTTTTAAAATAGGATTTTTATTTTTTAAAATAGTTTTTTTATTTTTTAAAATAGGATTTTTATTTTTTAAAATAGGTTTTTTATTTTTTAAAATAGGATTTTTATTTTTTAAAATAGTTTTTTTATTTTTTAAAATAGGATTTTTATTTTTTAAAATAGTTTTTTTATTTTTTAAAATAGGATTTTTATTTTTTAAAATAGTTTTTTTATTTTTTAAAATAGTTTTTTTATTTTTTAAAATAGGTTTTTTATTTTTTAAAATAGGATTTTTATTTTTTAAAATAGGTTTTTTATTTTTTAAAATAGGATTTTTATTTTTTAAAATAGTTTTTTTATTTTTTAAAATAGTTTTTTTATTTTTTAAAATAGGATTTTTATTTTTTAAAATAGTTTTTTTATTTTTTAAAATAGGATTTTTATTTTTTAAAATAGGATTTTTATTTTTTAAAATAGGTTTTTTATTTTTTAAAATAGGATTTTTATTTTTTAAAATAGTTTTTTTATTTTTTAAAATAGGATTTTTATTTTTTAAAATAGGTTTTTTATTTTTTAAAATAGGATTTTTATTTTTTAAAATAGTTTTTTTATTTTTTAAAATAGGATTTTTATTTTTTAAAATAGGTTTTTTATTTTTTAAAATAGGATTTTTATTTTTTAAAATAGGTTTTTTATTTTTTAAAATAGGATTTTTATTTTTTAAAATAGTTTTTTTATTTTTTAAAATAGTTTTTTTATTTTTAAAATAGGATTTTTATTTTTTAAAATAGTTTTTTTATTTTTTAAAATAGTTTTTTTATTTTTTAAAATAGGATTTTTATTTTTTAAAATAGTTTTTTTATTTTTTAAAATAGGATTTTTATTTTTTAAAATAGGTTTTTTATTTTTTAAAATAGGATTTTTATTTTTTAAAATAGTTTTTTTATTTTTTAAAATAGGATTTTTATTTTTTAAAATAGTTTTTTTATTTTTTAAAATAGTTTTTTTATTTTTTAAAATAGGTTTTTTATTTTTTAAAATAGGATTTTTATTTTTTAAAATAGTTTTTTTATTTTTTAAAATAGGATTTTTATTTTTTAAAATAGTTTTTTTATTTTTTAAAATAGGATTTTTATTTTTTAAAATAGTTTTTTTATTTTTTAAAATAGTTTTTTTATTTTTTAAAATAGGATTTTTATTTTTTAAAATAGGTTTTTTATTTTTTAAAGTAGGATTTTTATTTTTTAAAATAGTTTTTTTATTTTTTAAAATAGTTTTTTTATTTTTTAAAATAGTTTTTTTATTTTTTAAAATAGGATTTTTATTTTTTAAAATAGGTTTTTTATTTTTTAAAATAGGATTTTTATTTTTTAAAATAGTTTTTTTATTTTTTAAAATAGGATTTTTATTTTTTAAAATAGTTTTTTTATTTTTTAAAATAGTTTTTTTATTTTTTAAAATAGGTTTTTTATTTTTTAAAATAGGATTTTTATTTTTTAAAATAGTTTTTTTATTTTTTAAAATAGGATTTTTATTTTTTAAAATAGGTTTTTTATTTTTTAAAATAGGATTTTTATTTTTTAAAATAGGATTTTTATTTTTTAAAATAGGTTTTTTATTTTTTAAAATAGTTTTTTTATTTTTTAAAATAGTTTTTTTATTTTTTAAAATAGGATTTTTATTTTTTAAAATAGGTTTTTTATTTTTTAAAATAGGATTTTTATTTTTTAAAATAGTTTTTTTATTTTTTAAAATAGTTTTTTTATTTTTTAAAATAGGATTTTTATTTTTTAAAATAGGTTTTTTATTTTTTAAAATAGGATTTTTATTTTTTAAAATAGTTTTTTTATTTTTTAAAATAGGATTTTTATTTTTTAAAATAGGTTTTTTATTTTTTAAAATAGGATTTTTATTTTTTAAAATAGTTTTTTTATTTTTTAAAATAGGATTTTTATTTTTTAAAATAGGTTTTTTATTTTTTAAAGTAGGATTTTTATTTTTTAAAATAGGTTTTTTATTTTTTAAAATAGGATTTTTATTTTTTAAAATAGTTTTTTTATTTTTTAAAATAGTTTTTTTATTTTTTAAAATAGTTTTTTTATTTTTTAAAATAGGATTTTTATTTTTTAAAATAGGTTTTTTATTTTTTAAAATAGGATTTTTAATTTTTAAAATAGTTTTTTTATTTTTTAAAATAGGATTTTTATTTTTTAAAATAGGTTTTTTATTTTTTAAAATAGGATTTTTATTTTTTAAAATAGTTTTTTTATTTTTTAAAATAGGATTTTTATTTTTTAAAATAGGTTTTTTATTTTTTAAAATAGGATTTTTATTTTTTAAAATAGTTTTTTTATTTTTTAAAATAGTTTTTTTATTTTTTAAAATAGGATTTTTATTTTTTAAAATAGTTTTTTTATTTTTTAAAATAGGATTTTTATTTTTTAAAGTAGGATTTTTATTTTTTAAAATAGGTTTTTTATTTTTTAAAATAGGATTTTTATTTTTTAAAATAGTTTTTTTATTTTTTAAAATAGTTTTTTTATTTTTTAAAATAGTTTTTTTATTTTTTAAAATAGGATTTTTATTTTTTAAAATAGGTTTTTTATTTTTTAAAATAGGATTTTTATTTTTTAAAATAGTTTTTTTATTTTTTAAAATAGGATTTTTATTTTTTAAAATAGTTTTTTTATTTTTTAAAATAGTTTTTTTATTTTTTAAAATAGTTTTTTTATTTTTTAAAATAGGATTTTTATTTTTTAAAATAGGTTTTTTATTTTTTAAAATAGGATTTTTATTTTTTAAAATAGTTTTTTTATTTTTTAAAATAGTTTTTTTAGTTTTTAAAATAGTTTTTTTATTTTTTAAAATAGGATTTTTATTTTTTAAAATAGGATTTTTATTTTTTAAAATAGGTTTTTTATTTTTTAAAATAAGATTTTTATTTTTTAAAATAGTTTTTTTATTTTTTAAAATAGTTTTTTTATTTTTTAAAATAGTTTTTTTATTTTTTAAAATAGGATTTTTATTTTTTAAAATAGGTTTTTTATTTTTTAAAATAGGATTTTTATTTTTTAAAATAGTTTTTTTATTTTTTAAAATAGTTTTTTTATTTTTTAAAATAGTTTTTTTATTTTTTAAAATAGGATTTTTATTTTTTAAAATAGGTTTTTTATTTTTTAAAATAGGATTTTTATTTTTTAAAATAGTTTTTTTATTTTTTAAAATAGTTTTTTTATTTTTTAAAATAGTTTTTTTATTTTTTAAAATAGGATTTTTATTTTTTAAAATAGTTTTTTTATTTTTTAAAATAGTTTTTTTATTTTTTAAAATAGGATTTTTATTTTTTAAAATAGTTTTTTTATTTTTTAAAATAGTTTTTTTATTTTTTAAAATAGTTTTTTTATTTTTTAAAATAGGATTTTTATTTTTTAAAATAGGTTTTTTATTTTTTAAAATAGGTTTTTTATTTTTTAAAATAGGATTTTTATTTTTTAAAATAGGATTTTTATTTTTTAAAATAGGTTTTTTATTTTTTAAAATAGGTTTTTTATTTTTTAAAATAGGATTTTTATTTTTTAAAATAGTTTTTTTATTTTTTAAAATAGGATTTTTATTTTTTAAAATAGTTTTTTTATTTTTTAAAATAGTTTTTTTATTTTTTAAAATAGTTTTTTTATTTTTTAAAATAGTTTTTTTATTTTTTAAAATAGGATTTTTATTTTTTAAAATAGGTTTTTTATTTTTTAAAATAGGATTTTTATTTTTTAAAATAGTTTTTTTATTTTTTAAAATAGTTTTTTTATTTTTTAAAATAGGATTTTTATTTTTTAAAATAGGTTTTTTATTTTTTAAAATAGGTTTTTTTATTTTTTAAAATAGTTTTTTTATTTTTTAAAATAGTTTTTTTAGTTTTTAAAATAGTTTTTTTATTTTTTAAAATAGGATTTTTATTTTTTAAAATAGGATTTTTATTTTTTAAAATAGGTTTTTTATTTTTTAAAATAAGATTTTTATTTTTTAAAATAGTTTTTTTATTTTTTAAAATAGTTTTTTTATTTTTTAAAATAGTTTTTTTATTTTTTAAAATAGGATTTTTATTTTTTAAAATAGGTTTTTTATTTTTTAAAATAGGATTTTTATTTTTTAAAATAGTTTTTTTATTTTTTAAAATAGTTTTTTTATTTTTTAAAATAGGATTTTTATTTTTTAAAATAGTTTTTTTATTTTTTAAAATAGGATTTTTATTTTTTAAAATAGTTTTTTTATTTTTTAAAATAGTTTTTTTATTTTTTAAAATAGGATTTTTATTTTTTAAAATAGTTTTTTTATTTTTTAAAATAGTTTTTTTATTTTTTAAAATAGTTTTTTTATTTTTTAAATGATGATTTTTCTTATTAAAATAGTTTTTTTTTTTTTTAAATGATGATTTTTCTTATTAAAATAGTTTTTTTTTTTTTTAAATGATGATTTTTCTTATTAAGATAGTTTTTTTTTTTTTTAAATGATGATTTTTCTTATTAAAATAGTTTTTTTTTTTTTTTAAATGATGATTTTTCTTATTAAGATAGTTTTTTTTTTTTTTAAATGATGATTTTTCTTATTAAGATAGTTTTTTTATTTTTTAAATGATGATTTTTCTTATTAAGATAGTTTTTTTTTTTTTTAAATGATGATTTTTCTTATTAAGATAGTTTTTTTTTTTTTTAAATGATGATTTTTCTTATTAAAATAGTTTTTTTTTTTTTTAAATGATGATTTTTCTTATTAAAATAGTTTTTTTTTTTTTTAAATGATGATTTTTCTTATTAAAATAGTTTTTTTTTTTTTTAAATGATGATTTTTCTTATTAAAATAGTTTTTTTTTTTTTTAAATGATGATTTTTCTTATTAAGATAGTTTTTTTTTTTTTTAAATGATGATTTTTCTTATTAAGATAGTTTTTTTTTTTTTTTAAATGATGATTTTTCTTATTAAGATAGTTTTTTTATTTTTTAAATGATGATTTTTCTTATTAAGATAGTTTTTTTTTTTTTTAAATGATGATTTTTCTTATTAAGATAGTTTTTTTTTTTTTTAAATGATGATTTTTCTTATTAAAATAGTTTTTTTTTTTTTTAAATGATGATTTTTCTTATTAAAATAGTTTTTTTTTTTTTTAAATGATGATTTTTCTTATTAAAATAGTTTTTTTTTTTTTTAAATGATGATTTTTCTTATTAAAATAGTTTTTTTTTTTTTTAAATGATGATTTTTCTTATTAAGATAGTTTTTTTTTTTTTTAAATGATGATTTTTCTTATTAAAATAGTTTTTTTTTTTTTTAAATGATGATTTTTCTTATTAAAATAGTTTTTTTTTTTTTTAAATGATGATTTTTCTTATTAAGATAGTTTTTTTTTTTTTTAAATGATGATTTTTCTTATTAAGATAGTTTTTTTATTTTTTAAATGATGATTTTTCTTATTAAGATAGTTTTTTTTTTTTTTAAATGATGATTTTTCTTATTAAGATAGTTTTTTTTTTTTTTAAATGATGATTTTTCTTATTAAAATAGTTTTTTTTTTTTTTAAATGATGATTTTTCTTATTAAAATAGTTTTTTTTTTTTTTAAATGATGATTTTTCTTATTAAAATAGTTTTTTTTTTTTTTAAATGATGATTTTTCTTATTAAAATAGTTTTTTTTTTTTTTTAAATAATGATTTTTCTTATTAAAATAGTTTTTTTTTTTTTTTAAATAACGATTTTTCTTATTAAGATAGTTTTTTTTTTTTTTAAATAACGATTTTTCTTTTTAAGATAGTTTTTTTTTTTTTTTAAATAATGATTTTTCTTATTAAAATAGTTTTTTTTTTTTTTTAAATAATGATTTTTCTTATTAAAATAGTTTTTTTTTTTTTTAAATAATGATTTTTCTTATTAAAATAGTTTTTTTTTTTTTTTAAATAATGATTTTTCTTATTAAAATAGTTTTTTTTTTTTTTTAAATAACGATATTTCTTTTTAAAATAGTTTTTTTTTTTTTTAAATGATGATTTTTCTTATTAAAATAGTTTTTTTTTTTTTTTAAATAACGATTTTTCTTATTAAGATAGTTTTTTTTTTTTTTAAATAACGATTTTTCTTTTTAAGATAGTTTTTTTTTTTTTTAAATAACGATTTTTCTTATTAAAATAGTTTTTTTTTTTTTTAAATAATGATTTTTCTTATTAAAATAGTTTTTTTTTTTTTTAAATAATGATTTTTCTTATTAAAATAGTTTTTTTTTTTTTTTAAATAATGATTTTTCTTATTAAAATAGTTTTTTTTTTTTTTTAAATAACGATTTTTCTTATTAAGATAGTTTTTTTTTTTTTTAAATAACGATTTTTCTTTTTAAGATAGTTTTTTTTTTTTTTTAAATAATGATTTTTCTTATTAAAATAGTTTTTTTTTTTTTTTAAATAATGATTTTTCTTATTAAAATAGTTTTTTTTTTTTTTAAATAATGATTTTTCTTATTAAAATAGTTTTTTTTTTTTTTAAATAATGATTTTTCTTATTAAAATAGTTTTTTTTTTTTTTTAAATAACGATATTTCTTTTTAAAATAGTTTTTTTTTTTTTTAAATGATGATTTTTCTTATTAAAATAGTTTTTTTTTTTTTTTAAATAACGATTTTTCTTATTAAGATAGTTTTTTTTTTTTTTAAATAACGATTTTTCTTTTTAAGATAGTTTTTTTTTTTTTTAAATAACGATTTTTCTTATTAAAATAGTTTTTTTTTTTTTTAAATAATGATTTTTCTTATTAAAATAGTTTTTTTTTTTTTTAAATAATGATTTTTCTTATTAAAATAGTTTTTTTTTTTTTTAAATAATGATTTTTCTTATTAAAATAGTTTTTTTTTTTTTTTAAATAACGATTTTTCTTATTAAGATAGTTTTTTTTTTTTTTAAATAACGATTTTTCTTTTTAAGATAGTTTTTTTTTTTTTTTAAATAATGATTTTTCTTATTAAAATAGTTTTTTTTTTTTTTTAAATAATGATTTTTCTTATTAAAATAGTTTTTTTTTTTTTTAAATAATGATTTTTCTTATTAAAATAGTTTTTTTTTTTTTTAAATAATGATTTTTCTTATTAAAATAGTTTTTTTTTTTTTTTAAATAACGATATTTCTTTTTAAAATAGTTTTTTTTTTTTTTAAATGATGATTTTTCTTATTAAAATAGTTTTTTTTTTTTTTTAAATAACGATTTTTCTTATTAAGATAGTTTTTTTTTTTTTTAAATAACGATTTTTCTTTTTAAGATAGTTTTTTTTTTTTTTAAATAACGATTTTTCTTATTAAAATAGTTTTTTTTTTTTTTAAATAATGATTTTTCTTATTAAAATAGTTTTTTTTTTTTTTAAATAATGATTTTTCTTATTAAAATAGTTTTTTTTTTTTTTTAAATAATGATTTTTCTTATTAAAATAGTTTTTTTTTTTTTTTAAATAATGATTTTTCTTATTAAAATAGTTTTTTTTTTTTTTAAATAATGATTTTTCTTATTAAAATAGTTTTTTTTTTTTTTTAAATAATGATTTTTCTTATTAAGATAGTTTTTTTTTTTTTTAAATAACGATTTTTCTTATTAAGATAGTTTTTTTTTTTTTTAAATAACGATTTTTCTTTTTAAGATAGTTTTTTTTTTTTTTAAATAACGATTTTTCTTATTAAAATAGTTTTTTTTTTTTTTAAATAATGATTTTTCTTATTAAAATAGTTTTTTTTTTTTTTTAAATAATGATTTTTCTTATTAAAATAGTTTTTTTTTTTTTTAAATAATGATTTTTCTTATTAAAATAGTTTTTTTTTTTTTTTAAATAACGATTTTTCTTATTAAGATAGTTTTTTTTTTTTTTAAATAACGATTTTTCTTTTTAAGATAGTTTTTTTTTTTTTTAAATAACGATTTTTCTTATTAAAATAGTTTTTTTTTTTTTTAAATAATGATTTTTCTTATTAAAATAGTTTTTTTTTTTTTTAAATAATGATTTTTCTTATTAAAATAGTTTTTTTTTTTTTTTAAATAATGATTTTTCTTATTAAAATAGTTTTTTTTTTTTTTTAAATAATGATTTTTCTTATTAAAATAGTTTTTTTTTTTTTTAAATAATGATTTTTCTTATTAAAATAGTTTTTTTTTTTTTTTAAATAATGATTTTTCTTATTAAAATAGTTTTTTTTTTTTTTTAAATAATGATTTTTCTTATTAAAATAGTTTTTTTTTTTTTTAAATAATGATTTTTCTTATTAAGATAGTTTTTTTTTTTTTTAAATAACGATTTTTCTTTTTAAGATAGTTTTTTTTTTTTTTAAATAACGATTTTTCTTATTAAAATAGTTTTTTTTTTTTTTAAATAATGATTTTTCTTATTAAGATAGTTTTTTTTTTTTTTAAATAACGATTTTTCTTATTAAAATAGTTTTTTTTTTTTTAAATAATGATTTTTCTTATTAAAATAGTTTTTTTTTTTTTTTAAATAACGATTTTTCTTTTTAAGATAGTTTTTTTTTTTTTTAAATAACGATTTTTCTTTTTAAGATAGTTTTTTTTTTTTTTAAATAACGATTTTTCTTATTAAAATAGTTTTTTTTTTTTTTAAATAATGATTTTTCTTATTAAGATAGTTTTTTTTTTTTTTAAATAACGATTTTTCTTATTAAAATAGTTTTTTTTTTTTTAAATAATGATTTTTCTTATTAAAATAGTTTTTTTTTTTTTTTAAATAACGATTTTTCTTTTTAAGATAGTTTTTTTTTTTTTTAAATAACGATTTTTCTTTTTAAGATAGTTTTTTTTTTTTTTAAATAACGATTTTTCTTTTTAAGATAGTTTTTTTTTTTTTTAAATAACGATATTTCTTTTTAAAATAGTTTTTTTTTTTTTTAAATGATGATTTTTCTTTTTAAGATAGTTTTTTTTTTTTTTAAATGATGATTTTTCTTTTTAAAATAGTTTTTTTTTTTTTTAAATAATGATTTTTCTTTTTAAAATAGTTTTTTTTTTTTTTAAATGATGATTTTTCTTTTTAAGATAGTTTTTTTTTTTTTTAAATGATGATTTTTCTTTTTAAAATAGTTTTTTTTTTTTTTAAATAATGATTTTTCTTTTTAAAATAGTTTTTTTTTTTTAAATAATGATTTTTCTTTTTAAGATAGTTTTTTTTTTTTTTAAATAACGATTTTTCTTTTTAAGATAGTTTTTTTTTTTTTTAAATAACGATTTTTCTTATTAAAATAGTTTTTTTTTTTTTTAAATAATGATTTTTCTTATTAAGATAGTTTTTTTTTTTTTTAAATAACGATTTTTCTTATTAAAATAGTTTTTTTTTTTTTAAATAATGATTTTTCTTATTAAGATAGTTTTTTTTTTTTTTAAATAATGATTTTTCTTATTAAAATAGTTTTTTTTTTTTTTAAATAATGATTTTTCTTATTAAAATAGTTTTTTTTTTTTTTTAAATAATGATTTTTCTTATTAAAATAGTTTTTTTTTTTTTTAAATAATGATTTTTCTTATTAAAATAGTTTTTTTTTTTTTTAAATAACGATTTTTCTTATTAAAATAGTTTTTTTTTTTTTTAAATAATGATTTTTCTTATTAAAATAGTTTTTTTTTTTTTTAAATGATGATTTTTCTTTTTAAAATAGTTTTTTTTTTTTTTAAATAATGATTTTTCTTTTTAAAATAGTTTTTTTTTTTTAAATAATGATTTTTCTTTTTAAGATAGTTTTTTTTTTTTTTAAATAACGATTTTTCTTATTAAAATAGTTTTTTTTTTTTTTAAATAATGATTTTTCTTATTAAGATAGTTTTTTTTTTTTTTTAAATAACGATTTTTCTTATTAAAATAGTTTTTTTTTTTTTTAAATAACGATTTTTCTTATTAAAATAGTTTTTTTTTTTTTTTAAATGATGATTTTTCTTTTTAAGATAGTTTTTTTTTTTTTTAAATGATGATTTTTCTTTTTAAAATAGTTTTTTTTTTTTTTTAAATAATGATTTTTCTTTTTAAAATAGTTTTTTTTTTTTAAATAATGATTTTTCTTTTTAAGATAGTTTTTTTTTTTTTTAAATGATGATTTTTCTTATTAAAATAGTTTTTTTTTTTTTTAAATGATGATTTTTCTTATTAAGATAGTTTTTTTTTTTTTTAAATGATGATTTTTCTTATTAAGATAGTTTTTTTTTTTTTTTAAATGATGATTTTTCTTATTAAAATAGTTTTTTTTTTTTTTAAATGATGATTTTTCTTATTAAGATAGTTTTTTTTTTTTTTAAATGATGATTTTTCTTATTAAGATAGTTTTTTTTTTTTTTAAATGATGATTTTTCTTATTAAGATAGTTTTTTTTTTTTTAAATGATGATTTTTCTTATTAAAATAGTTTTTTTTTTTTTTAAATGATGATTTTTCTTATTAAGATAGTTTTTTTTTTTTTTAAATAATGATTTTTCTTATTAAGATAGTTTTTTTTTTTTTTAAATGATGATTTTTCTTATTAAAATAGTTTTTTTTTTTTTTAAATGATGATTTTTCTTATTAAGATAGTTTTTTTTTTTTTTAAATAATGATTTTTCTTATTAAAATAGTTTTTTTTTTTTTTTAAATAATGATTTTTCTTATTAAAATAGTTTTTTTTTTTTTTAAATAATGATTTTTCTTATTAAAATAGTTTTTTTTTTTTTTAAATAACGATTTTTCTTATTAAAATAGTTTTTTTTTTTTTTAAATAATGATTTTTCTTATTAAAATAGTTTTTTTTTTTTTTAAATGATGATTTTTCTTTTTAAAATAGTTTTTTTTTTTTTTAAATAATGATTTTTCTTTTTAAAATAGTTTTTTTTTTTTTTAAATGATGATTTTTCTTATTAAGATAGTTTTTTTTTTTTTTAAATGATGATTTTTCTTATTAAAATAGTTTTTTTTTTTTTTAAATGATGATTTTTCTTATTAAGATAGTTTTTTTTTTTTTTAAATAATGATTTTTCTTATTAAGATAGTTTTTTTTTTTTTTAAATAATGATTTTTCTTATTAAAATAGTTTTTTTTTTTTTTAAATAATGATTTTTCTTATTAAAATAGTTTTTTTTTTTTTTTAAATAATGATTTTTCTTATTAAAATAGTTTTTTTTTTTTTTAAATAATGATTTTTCTTATTAAGATAGTTTTTTTTTTTTTTAAATAATGATTTTTCTTATTAAAATAGTTTTTTTTTTTTTTAAATAATGATTTTTCTTATTAAAATAGTTTTTTTTTTTTTTTAAATAATGATTTTTCTTATTAAAATAGTTTTTTTTTTTTTTAAATAATGATTTTTCTTATTAAAATAGTTTTTTTTTTTTTTAAATAACGATTTTTCTTATTAAAATAGTTTTTTTTTTTTTTAAATAATGATTTTTCTTATTAAAATAGTTTTTTTTTTTTTTAAATGATGATTTTTCTTTTTAAAATAGTTTTTTTTTTTTTTAAATAATGATTTTTCTTTTTAAAATAGTTTTTTTTTTTTTTAAATAATGATTTTTCTTATTAAAATAGTTTTTTTTTTTTTTAAATAATGATTTTTCTTTTTAAAATAGTTTTTTTTTTTTTTAAATAATGATTTTTCTTATTAAAATAGTTTTTTTTTTTTTTAAATAACGATTTTTCTTATTAAAATAGTTTTTTTTTTTTTTAAATGATGATTTTTCTTATTAAGATAGTTTTTTTTTTTTTTAAATGATGATTTTTCTTATTAAAATAGTTTTTTTTTTTTTTAAATGATGATTTTTCTTATTAAGATAGTTTTTTTTTTTTTTAAATAATGATTTTTCTTATTAAGATAGTTTTTTTTTTTTTTAAATAATGATTTTTCTTATTAAAATAGTTTTTTTTTTTTTTAAATAATGATTTTTCTTATTAAAATAGTTTTTTTTTTTTTTTAAATAATGATTTTTCTTATTAAAATAGTTTTTTTTTTTTTTAAATAATGATTTTTCTTATTAAAATAGTTTTTTTTTTTTTTAAATAACGATTTTTCTTATTAAAATAGTTTTTTTTTTTTTTAAATAATGATTTTTCTTATTAAAATAGTTTTTTTTTTTTTTAAATGATGATTTTTCTTTTTAAAATAGTTTTTTTTTTTTTTAAATAATGATTTTTCTTTTTAAAATAGTTTTTTTTTTTTAAATAATGATTTTTCTTTTTAAGATAGTTTTTTTTTTTTTTAAATAACGATTTTTCTTATTAAAATAGTTTTTTTTTTTTTTAAATAATGATTTTTCTTATTAAGATAGTTTTTTTTTTTTTTAAATAACGATTTTTCTTATTAAAATAGTTTTTTTTTTTTTTAAATAACGATTTTTCTTATTAAAATAGTTTTTTTTTTTTTTAAATGATGATTTTTCTTTTTAAGATAGTTTTTTTTTTTTTTAAATGATGATTTTTCTTTTTAAAATAGTTTTTTTTTTTTTTAAATAATGATTTTTCTTTTTAAGATAGTTTTTTTTTTTTTTTAAATGATGATTTTTCTTATTAAAATAGTTTTTTTTTTTTTTAAATGATGATTTTTCTTATTAAGATAGTTTTTTTTTTTTTTAAATGATGATTTTTCTTATTAAGATAGTTTTTTTTTTTTTTAAATGATGATTTTTCTTATTAAAATAGTTTTTTTTTTTTTTAAATGATGATTTTTCTTATTAAGATAGTTTTTTTTTTTTTTAAATGATGATTTTTCTTATTAAGATAGTTTTTTTTTTTTTTAAATGATGATTTTTCTTATTAAGATAGTTTTTTTTTTTTTTAAATGATGATTTTTCTTATTAAAATAGTTTTTTTTTTTTTTAAATGATGATTTTTCTTATTAAAATAGTTTTTTTTTTTTTTAAATGATGATTTTTCTTATTAAGATAGTTTTTTTTTTTTTTAAATGATGATTTTTCTTATTAAAATAGTTTTTTTTTTTTTTAAATGATGATTTTTCTTATTAAGATAGTTTTTTTTTTTTTTAAATGATGATTTTTCTTATTAAGATAGTTTTTTTTTTTTTTAAATAATGATTTTTCTTATTAAGATAGTTTTTTTTTTTTTTAAATGATGATTTTTCTTATTAAAATAGTTTTTTTTTTTTTTAAATGATGATTTTTCTTATTAAGATAGTTTTTTTTTTTTTTAAATAATGATTTTTCTTATTAAAATAGTTTTTTTTTTTTTTTAAATAATGATTTTTCTTATTAAAATAGTTTTTTTTTTTTTTAAATAATGATTTTTCTTATTAAAATAGTTTTTTTTTTTTTTAAATAACGATTTTTCTTATTAAAATAGTTTTTTTTTTTTTTAAATAATGATTTTTCTTATTAAAATAGTTTTTTTTTTTTTTAAATGATGATTTTTCTTTTTAAAATAGTTTTTTTTTTTTTTAAATAATGATTTTTCTTTTTAAAATAGTTTTTTTTTTTTTTAAATGATGATTTTTCTTATTAAGATAGTTTTTTTTTTTTTTAAATGATGATTTTTCTTATTAAAATAGTTTTTTTTTTTTAAATAATGATTTTTCTTATTAAAATAGTTTTTTTTTTTTTTAAATAATGATTTTTCTTATTAAAATAGTTTTTTTTTTTTTTAAATGATGATTTTTCTTTTTAAAATAGTTTTTTTTTTTTTTAAATAATGATTTTTCTTTTTAAAATAGTTTTTTTTTTTTTTAAATGATGATTTTTCTTATTAAGATAGTTTTTTTTTTTTTTAAATGATGATTTTTCTTATTAAAATAGTTTTTTTTTTTTAAATAATGATTTTTCTTATTAAAATAGTTTTTTTTTTTTTTTAAATAATGATTTTTCTTATTAAAATAGTTTTTTTTTTTTTTAAATAATGATTTTTCTTATTAAAATAGTTTTTTTTTTTTTTAAATAACGATTTTTCTTATTAAAATAGTTTTTTTTTTTTTTAAATAATGATTTTTCTTATTAAAATAGTTTTTTTTTTTTTTAAATGATGATTTTTCTTTTTAAAATAGTTTTTTTTTTTTTTAAATAATGATTTTTCTTTTTAAAATAGTTTTTTTTTTTTTTAAATAATGATTTTTCTTATTAAAATAGTTTTTTTTTTTTTTAAATGATGATTTTTCTTTTTAAAATAGTTTTTTTTTTTTTTAAATAATGATTTTTCTTTTTAAAATAGTTTTTTTTTTTTAAATAATGATTTTTCTTTTTAAGATAGTTTTTTTTTTTTTTAAATGATGATTTTTCTTATTAAAATAGTTTTTTTTTTTTTTAAATGATGATTTTTCTTATTAAGATAGTTTTTTTTTTTTTTAAATGATGATTTTTCTTTTTAAAATAGTTTTTTTTTTTTTTAAATGATGATTTTTCTTATTAAGATAGTTTTTTTTTTTTTTAAATGATGATTTTTCTTTTTAAAATAGTTTTTTTTTTTTTTAAATAATGATTTTTCTTTTTAAAATAGTTTTTTTTTTTTAAATAATGATTTTTCTTTTTAAGATAGTTTTTTTTTTTTTTAAATGATGATTTTTCTTATTAAGATAGTTTTTTTTTTTTTTAAATGATGATTTTTCTTATTAAAATAGTTTTTTTTTTTTTTAAATGATGATTTTTCTTATTAAGATAGTTTTTTTTTTTTTTAAATGATGATTTTTCTTATTAAGATAGTTTTTTTTTTTTTTAAATGATGATTTTTCTTATTAAGATAGTTTTTTTTTTTTTTAAATGATGATTTTTCTTATTAAAATAGTTTTTTTTTTTTTTAAATGATGATTTTTCTTATTAAGATAGTTTTTTTTTTTTTTAAATAATGATTTTTCTTATTAAGATAGTTTTTTTTTTTTTTAAATGATGATTTTTCTTTTTAAAATAGTTTTTTTTTTTTTTAAATAATGATTTTTCTTTTTAAAATAGTTTTTTTTTTTTTTAAATGATGATTTTTCTTATTAAGATAGTTTTTTTTTTTTTTAAATGATGATTTTTCTTATTAAAATAGTTTTTTTTTTTTTTAAATGATGATTTTTCTTATTAAGATAGTTTTTTTTTTTTTTAAATAATGATTTTTCTTATTAAGATAGTTTTTTTTTTTTTTAAATAATGATTTTTCTTATTAAAATAGTTTTTTTTTTTTTTAAATAATGATTTTTCTTATTAAAATAGTTTTTTTTTTTTTTTAAATAATGATTTTTCTTATTAAAATAGTTTTTTTTTTTTTTAAATAATGATTTTTCTTATTAAGATAGTTTTTTTTTTTTTTAAATAATGATTTTTCTTATTAAAATAGTTTTTTTTTTTTTTAAATAATGATTTTTCTTATTAAAATAGTTTTTTTTTTTTTTTAAATAATGATTTTTCTTATTAAAATAGTTTTTTTTTTTTTTAAATAATGATTTTTCTTATTAAAATAGTTTTTTTTTTTTTTAAATAACGATTTTTCTTATTAAAATAGTTTTTTTTTTTTTTAAATAATGATTTTTCTTATTAAAATAGTTTTTTTTTTTTTTAAATGATGATTTTTCTTTTTAAAATAGTTTTTTTTTTTTTTAAATAATGATTTTTCTTTTTAAAATAGTTTTTTTTTTTTTTAAATAATGATTTTTCTTATTAAAATAGTTTTTTTTTTTTTTAAATAATGATTTTTCTTTTTAAAATAGTTTTTTTTTTTTTTAAATAATGATTTTTCTTATTAAAATAGTTTTTTTTTTTTTTAAATAACGATTTTTCTTATTAAAATAGTTTTTTTTTTTTTTAAATGATGATTTTTCTTATTAAGATAGTTTTTTTTTTTTTTAAATGATGATTTTTCTTATTAAAATAGTTTTTTTTTTTTTTAAATGATGATTTTTCTTATTAAGATAGTTTTTTTTTTTTTTAAATAATGATTTTTCTTATTAAGATAGTTTTTTTTTTTTTTAAATAATGATTTTTCTTATTAAAATAGTTTTTTTTTTTTTTAAATAATGATTTTTCTTATTAAAATAGTTTTTTTTTTTTTTTAAATAATGATTTTTCTTATTAAAATAGTTTTTTTTTTTTTTAAATAATGATTTTTCTTATTAAAATAGTTTTTTTTTATTTTTCTTATTAAAATAGTTTTTTTTTTTTTTTAAATAATGATTTTTCTTATTAAAATAGTTTTTTTTTTTTTTTAAATGATGATTTTTCTTTTTAAAATAGTTTTTTTTTTTTTTTAAATAATGATTTTTCTTTTTAAAATAGTTTTTTTTTTTTTAAATAATGATTTTTCTTTTTAAGATAGTTTTTTTTTTTTTTAAATAACGATTTTTCTTATTAAAATAGTTTTTTTTTTTTTTTAAATAATGATTTTTCTTATTAAGATAGTTTTTTTTTTTTTTTAAATAACGATTTTTCTTATTAAAATAGTTTTTTTTTTTTTTTAAATAACGATTTTTCTTATTAAAATAGTTTTTTTTTTTTTTAAATGATGATTTTTCTTTTTAAGATAGTTTTTTTTTTTTTTTAAATGATGATTTTTCTTTTTAAAATAGTTTTTTTTTTTTTTAAATAATGATTTTTCTTTTTAAAATAGTTTTTTTTTTTTTAAATAATGATTTTTCTTTTTAAGATAGTTTTTTTTTTTTTTTAAATGATGATTTTTCTTATTAAAATAGTTTTTTTTTTTTTTTAAATGATGATTTTTCTTATTAAGATAGTTTTTTTTTTTTTTTAAATGATGATTTTTCTTATTAAGATAGTTTTTTTTTTTTTTAAATGATGATTTTTCTTATTAAGATAGTTTTTTTTTTTTTTAAATGATGATTTTTCTTATTAAAATAGTTTTTTTTTTTTTTAAATGATGATTTTTCTTATTAAAATAGTTTTTTTTTTTTTTTAAATGATGATTTTTCTTATTAAGATAGTTTTTTTTTTTTTTAAATGATGATTTTTCTTATTAAAATAGTTTTTTTTTTTTTTAAATGATGATTTTTCTTATTAAAATAGTTTTTTTTTTTTTTAAATGATGATTTTTCTTATTAAGATAGTTTTTTTTTTTTTTTAAATGATGATTTTTCTTATTAAGATAGTTTTTTTTTTTTTTAAATGATGATTTTTCTTATTAAAATAGTTTTTTTTTTTTTTAAATGATGATTTTTCTTATTAAAATAGTTTTTTTTTTTTTTAAATGATGATTTTTCTTATTAAAATAGTTTTTTTTTTTTTTAAATGATGATTTTTCTTATTAAAATAGTTTTTTTTTTTTTTTAAATGATGATTTTTCTTATTAAAATAGTTTTTTTTTTTTTTTAAATGATGATTTTTCTTATTAAGATAGTTTTTTTTTTTTTTAAATAATGATTTTTCTTATTAAGATAGTTTTTTTTTTTTTTTAAATGATGATTTTTCTTATTAAAATAGTTTTTTTTTTTTTTAAATAATGATTTTTCTTATTAAGATAGTTTTTTTTTTTTTTAAATGATGATTTTTCTTATTAAAATAGTTTTTTTTTTTTTTTAAATGATGATTTTTCTTATTAAAATAGTTTTTTTTTTTTTTTAAATGATGATTTTTCTTATTAAGATAGTTTTTTTTTTTTTTTAAATGATGATTTTTCTTATTAAGATAGTTTTTTTATTTTTTAAATGATGATTTTTCTTATTAAGATAGTTTTTTTTTTTTTTAAATGATGATTTTTCTTATTAAGATAGTTTTTTTTTTTTTTAAATGATGATTTTTCTTATTAAAATAGTTTTTTTTTTTTTTTAAATGATGATTTTTCTTATTAAGATAGTTTTTTTTTTTTTTTAAATGATGATTTTTCTTATTAAGATAGTTTTTTTATTTTTTAAATGATGATTTTTCTTATTAAGATAGTTTTTTTTTTTTTTAAATGATGATTTTTCTTATTAAAATAGTTTTTTTTTTTTTTAAATGATGATTTTTCTTATTAAGATAGTTTTTTTTTTTTTTTAAATGATGATTTTTCTTATTAAAATAGTTTTTTTTTTTTTTAAATGATGATTTTTCTTATTAAGATAGTTTTTTTTTTTTTTAAATGATGATTTTTCTTATTAAAATAGTTTTTTTTTTTTTTTAAATGATGATTTTTCTTATTAAGATAGTTTTTTTATTTTTTAAATGATGATTTTTCTTATTAAGATAGTTTTTTTTTTTTTTAAATGATGATTTTTCTTATTAAGATAGTTTTTTTTTTTTTTTAAATGATGATTTTTCTTATTAAGATAGTTTTTTTTTTTTTTAAATGATGATTTTTCTTATTAAAATAGTTTTTTTTTTTTTTAAATGATGATTTTTCTTATTAAGATAGTTTTTTTTTTTTTTTAAATGATGATTTTTCTTATTAAAATAGTTTTTTTTTTTTTTTAAATGATGATTTTTCTTATTAAGATAGTTTTTTTTTTTTTTAAATGATGATTTTTCTTATTAAGATAGTTTTTTTTTTTTTTAAATGATGATTTTTCTTATTAAGATAGTTTTTTTTTTTTTTAAATGATGATTTTTCTTATTAAAATAGTTTTTTTTTTTTTTAAATGATGATTTTTCTTATTAAGATAGTTTTTTTTATTTTTTAAATGATGATTTTTCTTATTAAGATAGTTTTTTTTTTTTTTAAATGATGATTTTTCTTATTAAGATAGTTTTTTTTTTTTTTAAATGATGATTTTTCTTATTAAAATAGTTTTTTTTTTTTTTAAATGATGATTTTTCTTATTAAGATAGTTTTTTTTTTTTTTAAATGATGATTTTTCTTATTAAAATAGTTTTTTTTTTTTTTAAATGATGATTTTTCTTATTAAGATAGTTTTTTTTTTTTTTAAATGATGATTTTTCTTATTAAAATAGTTTTTTTTTTTTTAAATGATGATTTTTCTTATTAAGATAGTTTTTTTTTTTTTTAAATGATGATTTTTCTTATTAAGATAGTTTTTTTTTTTTTTAAATGATGATTTTTCTTATTAAGATAGTTTTTTTTTTTTTTAAATGATGATTTTTCTTATTAAATAGTTTTTTTTTTTTTTAAATGATGATTTTTCTTATTAAAATAGTTTTTTTTTTTTTTAAATGATGATTTTTCTTATTAAGATAGTTTTTTTTTTTTTTAAATGATGATTTTTCTTATTAAGATAGTTTTTTTTTTTTTTAAATGATGATTTTTCTTATTAAAATAGTTTTTTTTTTTTTTAAATGATGATTTTTCTTATTAAGATAGTTTTTTTTTTTTTTTAAATGATGATTTTTCTTATTAAGATAGTTTTTTTTTTTTTTAAATGATGATTTTTCTTATTAAAATAGTTTTTTTTTTTTTTAAATGATGATTTTTCTTATTAAGATAGTTTTTTTTTTTTTTAAATGATGATTTTTTCTTATTAAGATAGTTTTTTTTTTTTTAAATGATGATTTTTCTTATTAAGATAGTTTTTTTTTTTTTTTAAATGATGATTTTTCTTATTAAGATAGTTTTTTTTTTTTTTAAATGATGATTTTTCTTATTAAGATAGTTTTTTTTTTTTTTAAATGATGATTTTTCTTATTAAGATAGTTTTTTTTTTTTTTAAATGATGATTTTTCTTATTAAAATAGTTTTTTTTTTTTTTAAATGATGATTTTTCTTATTAAAATAGTTTTTTTTTTTTTTAAATGATGATTTTTCTTATTAAAATAGTTTTTTTTTTTTTTAAATGATGATTTTTCTTATTAAAATAGTTTTTTTTTTTTTTAAATGATGATTTTTCTTATTAAAATAGTTTTTTTTTTTTTTAAATGATGATTTTTCTTATTAAGATAGTTTTTTTTTTTTTTAAATGATGATTTTTCTTATTAAGATAGTTTTTTTTTTTTTTAAATGATGATTTTTCTTATTAAAATAGTTTTTTTTTTTTTTAAATGATGATTTTTCTTATTAAGATAGTTTTTTTTTTTTTTAAATGATGATTTTTCTTATTAAATAGTTTTTTTTTTTTTTTAAATGATGATTTTTCTTATTAAGATAGTTTTTTTTTTTTTTAAATGATGATTTTTCTTATTAAGATAGTTTTTTTTTTTTTTAAATGATGATTTTTCTTATTAAGATAGTTTTTTTTTTTTTTAAATGATGATTTTTCTTATTAAGATAGTTTTTTTTTTTTTTAAATGATGATTTTTCTTATTAAGATAGTTTTTTTTTTTTTTTAAATGATGATTTTTCTTATTAAGATAGTTTTTTTTTTTTTTAAATGATGATTTTTTCTTATTAAGATAGTTTTTTTTTTTTTTAAATGATGATTTTTCTTATTAAAATAGTTTTTTTTTTTTTTAAATGATGATTTTTCTTATTAAGATAGTTTTTTTTTTTTTTAAATGATGATTTTTCTTATTAAGATAGTTTTTTTTTTTTTTAAATGATGATTTTTCTTATTAAAATAGTTTTTTTTTTTTTTAAATGATGATTTTTCTTATTAAGATAGTTTTTTTTTTTTTTAAATGATGATTTTTCTTATTAAGATAGTTTTTTTTTTTTTTAAATGATGATTTTTCTTATTAAGATAGTTTTTTTTTTTTTTAAATGATGATTTTTCTTATTAAGATAGTTTTTTTTTTTTTTAAATGATGATTTTTCTTATTAAAATAGTTTTTTTTTTTTTTTAAATGATGATTTTTCTTATTAAAATAGTTTTTTTTTTTTTTAAATGATGATTTTTCTTATTAAAATAGTTTTTTTTTTTTTTAAATGATGATTTTTCTTATTAAATAGTTTTTTTTTTTTTTAAATGATGATTTTTCTTATTAAGATAGTTTTTTTTTTTTTTAAATGATGATTTTTCTTATTAAGATAGTTTTTTTTTT
>NW_026578585.1:0-15000 GCF_029603195.1 Condylostylus longicornis
GAATTGATGAAGAGTGAACCGCTTCAATTTTAGCGTTGTAGAATCGCATGATGCTGTTCTGTGGCGCAAAGCAAGAAATTTAAGCGTGAATGTAGAGATGCCAGAAATTGGAGAAGTCGTCTACAAGCAGCCGATCCATTGGAGTTGTTATCTCTCCTAAATTTCTTTTATGCGTTGGAGGATGTTGGCATATGGATCCGAGAAAAGGAAATGTTATATCTGGCATTTGTTAAACTTGAATTTGAAAGGCTTAAGAAGATTGGCTTGCAGCAGAGTGGAACTTCCCAAGCAATGATTTGGGCGTCAACACACGTGTTGATTTCTAGAAGATGGTTGCTTGCAGAGATCCATCTGGTCTATTTGGACGCAATATTGGGAGTAGTGAAACAAATGTGTCTTGCTTTGATTCATGTGATTGCCATTCTTGGCGATTACATTTCATGAATTCAAAGGGATTTCTCTTCACAATCTGCTTTCTTCCATTAGTTCTCAGCGATTGTGGTCAAGTCCCGCTGCCAGGTGTGAAGACAGTGTCCATCTGCTAAAAATCTGAATATCTAGTTCTATTCTTGCTTCTTCTTTGTTCACTCATTTTGCACTATAGACCCAACGACAGCGAAGAGTGAGTTGAGTGAGACGCCAATGAGGCATATATTGCTCTCAACTTCTGTGATGCAGATAACCTGGACCGATAACAAAGTGCATGTACCTTGAGACAGCTACTGTAGACGCTTACAACAATAGAAAACTTACGCAGTTCCAGTATCTATAATCAGAGTATGGCATCTCAAGCCTCTCGATACGCAAAGTGGGAGTCTTCAAACAATGGAAATGGTCGCCGCTATATCACAACAACCTCTGGTGCCCCAGTTGACTCAAACCAGAACTCAATCACTTTGGGGCCGAAGGGTCCGATTGTACGTGGTCATAAAGCTCCAGCTCTTCTCACGTCATTCTCTTGCAGCTTCTTTCTGACTTCCATCTAATTGACAAGTTGGCGCATTTCGACAGAGAAAGGATTCCTGAGAGGGTTGTGCATGCGAAGGGTGCAGGAGCACACGGATACTTCGAAGTAACGCATGATATCACGCAATATACAAAAGCTAAAATGTTTGAGCGGATCGGAAAACGGACTCCTTGCTTCCTCCGCTTTTCGACCGTCGGTGGTGAAAAAGGATCCCAAGATACCGCGCGGGATCCTCGTGGGTATGCCATAAAATTCTACACAGGTAAGGATCGACTATGTCCCATCTTCTCCCCCAGTTTCTCGAATCAGAGGAGGGAAATTGGGACATGGTCGGAAACAATACTCCTATTTTCTTCATTCGGGATCCAGTGAAGTTCCCAGATTTTATCCACACTCAAAAGAAACACCCGCAGACGAATATTCCAGATGCAGACATGTTTTGGTAATTCAGATTTTAGTCTATCAGTATTTCTATCCATCCCTCCTTTCCAGGGATTTTCTATCGTTAGTTCCTGAATCAGTTCATCAGGTTACAATTCTGTTTTCCGACCGAGGAACGCCATACAGCTACCGTCACATGAACGGCTATGGTTCTCATACCTTCAAACTCATTAATCGGTAGGGAAAACGATTTCACTGAGCGCACCAGATTAATGCCATACCTTTCTTTCTCTCTTCTTCCAGGAATGGGGAAGTTCATTACTGCAAATTTCATTTTAAAACTGATCAAGGAATAAAGAACTTTACTGGGGAAGAAGCGCAAAAGATGGGAGCTCAGGATCCTGATTGGTCAACAAGAGATCTCTTTAATTCGATTCAAAAAGGAAACTATCCGTCTTGGAGTCTTTATCTTCAAATCATGTCACCCCAAGAAGCAGAGACATACCGATGGAATGTATTGGATGTCACCAAAGTGTGGCCTCATAAGGATCATCCATTGATTCCTGTTGGGAAACTTGTCCTTAATAGAAATCCAGATAACTATTTCGCTGATACTGAGCAGTCAGGTGAGTTGTTGTTGGCTCTGAGAGAAGGATTCTGTTAATGTCTTGCAGCGTTCGCTCCGGTGCATCTGGTCCCAGGAATTGAAGCATCTGAAGATAAAATGTTGCAAGGACGTCTCTTCAGTTATGCTGATACACATCGCCATCGTCTTGGTGGAAACTACCAACAAATCCCTATCAATGCCCCGTGGAATTGTCCGATGGGTAGGTTCACCCT
Organism: Condylostylus longicornis; assembly: GCF_029603195.1. NCBI lineage: Eukaryota > Metazoa > Arthropoda > Insecta > Diptera > Dolichopodidae > Condylostylus > Condylostylus longicornis. The sequence goes on from NW_026578585.1 coordinate 2,189, forward strand.
CTCATTCAACATTTATAAATGCAAAGCTTGTTTGAATAAACCGTTCATTTGATTATAATTCAGGAAATTATAATACGCGAGATGGATTCGCCAATGTTGATGGAAATCGAGGATCAACTCCGAATTATGAACCAAATTCCATCATGGGAACTCCAGCACAAGCACCAGAATTCGCACCCGCTCCAGTTTATGCTTCTGGCCTCTCCGGCCGATATGATATCTCCTGACTGACGAGGATTTCGTTCAGCCTGGAAATTTGTATCGCAACGTGATGACAGAAACAGACCGTCAGCATCTCATCTCGAATATCTGTGGACATCTTAAAAATGCAAAACGAGAGATCCAGGAACGCATGGTTACTGTTTTTGCGAGATGTGATATGGATTACGGGAGAAGAGTCGCCAAGGGATTGGGACTTCCAGCACCAACAACTCCGTCGAAGTTATGAAGGTTCTGCGCTGCTAGACAATGTCATTTTTCCTGCTCTATACACTTACACATTATTTTTCAAAGTTAGAAGCATGTGGAAAAGTCTCAAAAAACATTTTTCTTATGCAATCAAACATTCAAAGAAAATTACTACTCAAATGGGTTCATCGTCCTTGCTTCTTCCCGCAAGATGTTGGGCTTGACTTCTAATGTATTTCCCTGCTGACTGAAAAAAGTTTTGTACTGCTCCCCCAGCTTGACCCGCAAGCTCGCTAGATTTTTGAGAGACCATCTGCCATCAAGAGCTTTCTCCCACTCATCGGACCGTGAAACTCACCTTGAGGGTCCCTTCAGTCTTTCCCCAAGCAGACTCAAGAGCCTCTTCAGTGTCTTCTGCAATATTATCCAATTTTTCCGTGGCAGTGATGCTTTCACTCAACGTTGGGATCAGACAGTCGCTCTGTTCTAGACATTTTTGCTGATTTTCAATCGAAGAATTACACAAAATAATCTGATTGCCTATCTCGCATGCGAACCAAATATTTTACGAGATGTTCATGATTGATTGCACTTCCTTTGAAATATCTATTTAGTGACAGACTTTCATTACAAACACCAACAATATCTAATCATTCTTCGTGACTTACACTCGTCTCTTACCCAACCTGCAAGAGTATTGCTGTTCAGGAGGCTGTGTTTCTATGGTTGTGACATTCGCACGAATCAACGCGCAAATGTGGAAGAGACCTTCATGTCGCGACATCTTTTTCTTCTTACCTCCAATCCTATTGGCCATCAGGTCCGGATGTCTGATGGTTGATTTTAAGGTGGCCGGATTTCAGATATTATGTCTTTAGCATCGAGGTCAAATTACGTTCACGGCATATCAGTGAGTTTCCTATTCCCTTTGTTCTTCATCTCCTTCTCTTTTTTCTCAGAACCGTTTTTGCTAGACAAATTTTTCACTCAGCTGTTATGCCTGCTGTCGAGTCCTCAGTTTCTCCAACGCTCATCAGCTCTTCAGATCCGCCTGGTGTCCCTGGGAGGGGTTCGCGCCAAAGAGGAAGAGGAGGAAGACGTTTTGATTTTAATCGGAATCCTCGTGGAGCCAAGCGAATCACTCCAGAAACCTTAAATTCTCCCATTCGCGAAAACACAGTTCATGTCTCAAATGGTGCTCCATCTGATTCAATTGAATCTTTTCAACAGAATGAATCGAAATCTCATGTTCACCAGGAATTTCCCCAGGAGTCTATTGCCCACACAGCCGGTCAAGGTTTTGTGAATTTTTCAAATGGAAATCGGCGATTCTTTGGTTCGTTTGCTGCAGATCGATCGTGTGCTGCAACGACGGATCTGCAGCCGATACTGGAACCATTGCTCAACGAAAGTAACGTCAGAATGCTATTTAGCATAAGAAAGAATTTTTTACAACCGAAAGAGAGTTCATCAACGCAGGCACAGGGGCGGCAAGATGGATTTCACCATCGTATCGAGTGGACTTTCTCCCCTTTTGCAGAACTCAGTTCAAGCATTCAAGATGCTTTGTCATGCCTGAAAGATACGCATCAAGGTATCTTACAACAACAACCGCTTTCAGTGAGGGCAGCTGGTCGCCATCGCAACAAAGAAGGCGCCATTCGTGTTGCGTGTCGAGATTTAATCGAACGTCTAGGAATGCCAACACTTATGGAACTTAACGAAGCGTATAAATATTTGCTTTGCGTCGAAAAGACGAAACGAAAAGTGACAATCGAAGAAAAATGGATCGTGAACAATGACAACAAAAACTACTGTTATCAAATTACATGCAAGGGCTCATTTAGACCTGCAGTAAGTAAAATGGGTCTTTACACATCATGTGTTGAGGATGTCGATGTATTGGTCGTTGTTCCAGATTTCGGTGTGTTCGATGTCAACGTCTTCTCTAGAAGCGCAAGTTAAATCAAGAGCTGAAGTGTGGAATAAATTGCAACTGCTTCCAACGGTAAGTTTTAATTCTTCAGTTTGATCGAAAATTCGGTTCCTTAGGAAGAAATGGTTTCTTGCTCTTCGTCAACAACCGCATCGCCGAATCTAGTTGAAAAAAGTCGAAATGCTGATCCGCCAGACATGTCCCAAGTCCAAGTCCCTGTGGATCTTCGTTCCAACGAGGTGGCTGACATCATCACTCGGACTCAAAGCATGATGAGTCGATTAGGAATTGATGAAGACTTGAAATATTCAGTGAAGGGTTCCGTTTTTCATTGTGAGTTGCGTTGGACGTTTACGGATGAAAGAGGGAATCCAAAGATTGCGGAAGCCTTCGGTGCTGGGCATTCAAAGAAGGCAGGATTAGCGCACGCACGAACAATAGTCCTGAGCTCCCTTGGCGTCGAAGAAGCTGTTCCAACTAGTGAAAGAGCAATTTGTCGTCGAATTCTTGAATTAATTTTAATGAAGGATCTCGGGGCTGCCGTACAACAAGCAATCTCCTTTATCGAAACTTCAAGTGCAGAGGGATGGAATTTGATTCTACCTCAATTATGGAGAGCAATTCTTGCGTCATATCAGGGAAGTCATGTTGAAAATGTAGTACGTGCTCTCGATCAGGTTGCCAATCATCGTAAGTAGTTTTTCTCAATTGCCCTACATAACGATCTTCCCTCTCCTAGCGACCAAGCCGCGGCTTCTTTCGGTCACTCTATGGGAAAGCTTGCTGGACGATTGTTGCGTATTGAGTGATGGCAGATTTGGGTCCCTTGCTCTGTCGCTCATCACGGGGGGTTCTTCGCACGACTATCTTGAGCAACCCAATCCTTCTAGTGGATACTTCCTACAACTGGACCCTTCGTACTTTCCGTCTGACGAAGCGAGAAGTTTCTTCCAGAATTATCGCATGATGCTTGCCCATGAATTTCGATCAGATGTTTCTCAACGTCTCACTGAATGTCGCCTGAATGAGGGGGAAGTTCCAAGATCTCTTATTGATGATTCAAAATGCGTTGAATTCGACGTCTTGAGTGTAGCCCCTCCGTTAATTCGCTTGCAAACGGGATTTCATCCAGGTGCGTCATTCACGATCATTCTCGGTTCTCTTGATAGACAAGTCTTTCCATTCCCTATTTCTATTCTCAGAGGTTGATCGATTTCTTCAGCAGTCGAATATTCGAGATGACGAATTGGTTCTTCTTCGTCCCCTCAATCAACGATTCGATCGACATTGTAGTTGGAACAAAGCATTTGCTGCTCGAGTGACAAGTATTAACATTCAAGAGGGAAGATTAGAATTGTCTCTCCGTCTTGTTACTGATGAGGCACTCGGCGAAACGTTAGGTCAGTCGTAGAACAACCACTCATCGGAAGAAATTGTTGTTGAACTGAATTCTCGCAGGCTCCCGTTCATTCATGCTTTACCCGCTGACAAGTTCTGTCAGCTATCAACGTATGGTCAACGCCTTGAAGGTGTTGTGTCTATCTAAATGGCCTGTTAATGAAAAGCGTCCCTTTATGGTCTTTTCTCCCGCAATGAAATATCTTTTGCTGAATCCTGACACCCCAGAAGCGAGACAAGTTGCACTGGGTATGTCTTTGAAAGTCAGACTATCATTGCATTGTTATTCTTAGGCGGTGACGTTCCTGCAGATTTTCTTGAGAAAATACGTCCGAGTGGCTTAACAACTCAGGCAGACAAAAAGATGCGAAGCCAGGGAAGCCAAGAAAATTTACAAGAGACCTCAGATCGAGTGAACGAGTTTCTAAGGAGTTACGAGAACGCTTCCTTGACCCCTCAACAGCGGTTAGCTCTCACATCAGCACTGACAAATCGCCTTACAATGATACAAGGTTTGTAATGCGGCTATTCGGTGATACTGGAGTGTCAAACGTTTTGGCTTTGTTGTGATTTTGTAGGGCCTCCTGGCACTGGAAAGACGCACGTCGCTTGTTCGCTGATTCGTGCGTGGAACAAACTTGACCGATTCCGCAAAATTCTTGTTGTTGCTGACTCAAATGTCGCGGCGGACAATTTGACTGCCGGATTGAGAAACAGCTTGCAAAGTGTCAGAATTGGCGCTGGCAGCGATATGGATGTCCAGGTCAGACGGACAACCGTGTGTCTTTGTTTCGAAAGACCTTTTGACAGGAGTTTGTTGGGAATGAAGGATCTGATTCAACCCTCTTCGACTCTGAGTACAATAAAGTGAAAGCCCACAAGCAAGAACGGCTCAAAATGATCCGAGCATTGATCGCTAGAAATGACGTTATCATCACGACCTGTATCGGGTTTGTAGAAACAGACAACATGCGAACCACACATCTCTTTATCAGATCGGGACATTTCCTCTTGAATACTTACAAGTTTGATCGCGTCGTTATTGATGAATGCGCTCAATCAACAGAACCAGCTAGTTTGGTAGCTCTCGCGAAAGGGTGCTCTAATCTTGTTTTGATTGGGGATTATCAACAACTTCCAGCGACGATTGTATCAAGGGAGGCCAACTCACGAGGTAACATAGATTTGTGTTGCTGAACTTTTACTTCACTCTTCAGGTTTGAGCGTCAGCCTTCTAGAGCGATTGGCATCTTCAAAAGTAGCAGATGTAATTCTTCTTGATGTTCAACGTCGAATGCATCCAAGTATTGCGGAGTTTCCGAATTTCCAGTTTTATCGAGGCAAAGTCAAGAATGCAGGTGAGAAACAGAACATCATGTCGAAAGCATTGACTCAATAAAAGAGATTACAACTTCCCCCTTTCATAGGAGTACAAGACAGTGAACGTCCAACCATTCCTGGATTCGTATTTCCCAATCCAGCTATACGGGTGTGCCTGATCAAACCGAAAAAGCTTGGAGTGGGAGAAAGTTCCGATGGCCCGTCAAAACTCAATGCGAAGTAAGATCTTCAACTTCATAGAGCTTCTAGTCTTGTTGCCCACGCGTTCATCCTCTTCTCTCCACTCGACCAACTCCCTCCAATTTCAACTTGCTTTTCGCCACTTCCCTTGACTCTCTTTTTCAGTGAAGCGTCGCTCATTCCACCAATTCTACGGTCTATTTTCGATCGAGGCAGTCTTGACCCGTCTGAAATCGGAATTCTAACTCCCTACAAGGCGCAAAAAAAAACTGATTCTTACGGTTCTCAAAAGCAAATTCGTAGGTGTTAGGATGCTGCCTTTCTTCTTTCATCTGTGATCACTTCTTTTAGACATCGTCACAGATCCACGGATTAGAAGTGGATACTGTAGACGGATTTCAAGGGAAAGAAAAAGAACTGATTATTTTCAGCGCTGTACGAGCGAACCCGAATGTAAGAGCACAAAATAGCGAATGCTTGTTGCTGTTCATAGTTCATATAACTGTTTGACTGCAAGCCTCAATGGGTGCATATTCAATGTTTGTTCCGATCAGGGAGATCTTGGATTTTTAGTTGATATGAGAAGAATGAATGTGATGCTTACCCGCGCGAAGAGAGGATTAATCGTTTTGGGAGACCCAGAAACTTTGAAGAACGAAAAGAAGAATTGGGCGTTGTGGCTAGAATGGATTGTTTCAAGGTAGAGATATATATATTGGAAGAAGTACTACACTTCATTCTTTACAGGCAAGGTGTTATTAGCACAGATCAGTTGAAAGACTACTTAGGAGTGATTCATCCGGATCCACGTAAAGCTGAAGATGCCGCTAGAATTGTTGCTGAAGGAAGAACGAAACATTTATGGCCAGAACTAATAGGGATGGCGGCAAATGAACGGGTTATCGCAAATTCAGTCCCTCCGAAACTCAATTACGCAGATGGAGAAGATGACATGGATGATGATCTGAGTGACGATGAAGATTGGTACGGAGATGGAAATGAGGCAGCTAGAGATCAGATCGCTGCGAAACAGGAGGACAAGTTTTTGTAGAGATTTTGTTGCACGTTTTTTCTGCTGGAGGGCCTACTAGCAACATGCGCCAGATTCGATTGAGGCACCCACCATTCTGAGCGCGACGATGTCGTTTCAAGATGCAGCCAGGGATTTCGAATCGAAGGTGGAAGGAATGATGAAAACGATTACAAAAGCGGTTCTTCCATTACAGAGAAAGTCCTACGAGTGTTGCGTTAAATGTTTCGACAACAGCAGGGAAGAGCTCGACACGATTGGAAAGTGTATTCAAGAGTGTCAAGCTCCCGCTGAAGCTTTTGGGGATCGATTAAGGCAGGAAATGCAAACGTTTCAGAATCAGATCAGTGGTTGCCAGCAATCTTGCCACAATAAATTTTCTATGGCATTTAGTGACGCTAAGGAAGAAGTCAAGAGAAATGAGATTCAGTCACACATGGAATCATGTGCAGTAACTTGCTTCTCAGATGTTGTTCCTCAACTTGATGAAATGAAACAAAGAATGCTACAACTTGTGACGAAGCAACTCCAACAACCTTAGCGTTGAAATTTTCTTGCTCTGCTTTTTTTCTCTGTTTTGAACGCTAAGCAGTGCACTGAATGGTCTACTGCTTGGCTTGTATACTTTTTGTTGCCATTTTTCAACAACGCACTCGCTGCATGTTTGTCGGCCCAGTACAAAACAGCAATTCCTGAGATGGACGATGAAGGTGTCGCCATTGGGGAAAACACCGAACCGAATAGAATTTACGGTGCAGATGCGAGTATTGCCGCGGTTCAAATTTCTTCGAGTTTCGAAGTCACACGCAATAATACAGAAAAAAGGTACGATTTGTTTGAATAGACGGTCGCGCTAATATCCCTGGTTCTCAGACAACTGTATCAACTTGCTCTTGTGAGTGAACATCGACCTTTCAATACCGACGATGCAGAACGCGCTCTACGGGCTGCTGAGTTTCGCCATTTCGTTGAAGGTGATCAGTATCTCGCAGCCCTTCCAATTATTGGAAGGCACACCACGATCGCGATGATGCAGAAAGCTAAGGATGAAGCAGGGGGAAGACCAAGATGGAAATCAAAGACTGAATACATGCTTTGCTGCATCGGCTACGCAGTTGGTCTCGGTACGCTACATCGTATTAATATCAATAACTTCCATTGATTATAGGAAATCTTTGGCGTTTTCCAATGCTGTGCTATGAGAATGGCGGAGGAGCTTTCCTAGTACCACATACACTGACAACCCTTGCACTAGGTCTTCCAATGTTTGTGATTGAACTTGGGTTAGTGTCTTCGGTCAATGCCTTGACGCTCTGACCAATTTTCCTAGGATTGGCCAAAAACAACAGTGCGGATTCATAAGAGTATGGCGAAACATCAATGGGAGATTATCTGGACTTGGTAATTCAACATTTATGGTGTAGTGGGTTTTGACTGCGCTTTCCTCCTTAAGGCTTGACTTCGGTCGGACTTGCTTCCATCTGTGCGGTGTATTATAATGTTATCGTGGCATGGGCGCTATTCTATTTATTCAATTCCTTCAAAGTAATTTCTCCGCCATTTGTAGCTGGCCTTAGTTGCTGTCCTTTCCAGGGTGTCTCCGCGTTTTTTGATAGGCAACTCTCCCATGGGCAGTTGGTGGGCTTGACGCGGCGGACTCTGCGAGGAAGTTCTGGTGAGTCCTTCATTCAGTAAAGATTGTCCCTTACAGATCTTTCAGGCTCGAGGTTGTTCTCAACAAGTCATCCGAGATGAAAGCTTTCAACGGGTTTGCAGATATGAATCAAGGACTCTTAGTTTGCTTGACCTTGGCGTGGATTGGAGTTTATTTCTCTGTATCGCGAGGTTCAGCATCAGGCGGAACAGTTTTGTATGTCACTGCTCTTCTTCCATACATCGGCCTTCTGATCCTCTTCATTCGCGGAGTGACACTCTCTGGAGCTGGTAAGTGGTTCGGTGTTAAGCAGTGATCGACCTTTCCGTGTCTCTTAGCTGAAGGCATCAGTTATTTTTTTAAACCCAAGTGGGACAAATTGTACGACCCGCATGTCTGGGCTGTTGCTGGAAGTCAAATATTTTATTCGTTGGGAATTGGATGGGGATCTTTAGTGAATTTCGCGTCATTCAATCCAAGTCGAAATAATGTAAGACAGACATTGATTCCTATTTTTGAAACAATCATTCTAATGTGTTTCAGTTTATTCATGATACATACGTTGTTATTGCGACAAACTATTTCACATCTATTTTTGCTGGTACGCGTTGCAACAGTATCGTTGGGGTTCTAATTACAACTCTCATCAGGTGTTGTTGTCTTTTCTCTTATTGGATACATGGCCAACATGACAGGGATGTCCATTGATGAAGTTGCAAAAGCAGGAAGTGGCCTCGTCTTCGTTGTTTATCCTGCCGGTAATGTCCTTCAACATTTGTGTCTCTATTGGGCTTTTCAGGCCTAGCAACTCTTCCGGTTGCCCAATTCTTCTCAGTTGTGTTTTTCATTGTCTTGATCTGCCTTGGCGTCTCTTCTGAGTTTGCGATGGTTGAAGTCATTCTCACATCAATGATTGAGGCTTCATTCTTCAAGCATCTTCAAAAGGAGGCGTTGGCTGGATTCGTGTGTCTGTTCTTCTGGATGTTTGGTGTCGGATTATTGACACCGTCAGGGGTCTACTTTGTTGATTTGATAGATGCCTTTGTTGGAAGCATTGCCCTCTACGTTGTTGCCCTCCTTGAAGTGTTTGCCGTTCTGGTGTGGTATGGACTCGATCGTTTCTCAGATGATTGTTTTGAAATGACAGGTACGACATCCGGCTTCCGTTCCGTTGCTTCATTTTCGTTCCATAGGGCGTCGACTAAGTCGTGGAATGCGAATAATGATGAAATTTGGTTTGCCATTTTGTCTCGTATCTGTCATCTTGTCAGCTCTTATTTCCTTTACTTGTAAGAGACATCCATCTTTCGTGGCTACTCTCTCCTCCACAGGGCCAACATCCGTCAACCTGAATCTCGTGACGGTCTCACGCCAACCTCCTACCGGCCTTGGGTGTGAATCCAACTGCACAACAGCTCTTCATGGCGTCTGCGACACCACGTGGAATTTTTGTCGGTGCAATCCTGGATGGCAAGGGATCAGTTGTGACGAAAAACTCGAAAATACGACAGGTACAACTCGAATGAGATAAAGGCTCATTGATTGCTTCAGAGCGCGGCTGTCCTGAGAATTGTGCGGATAGGGGAATTTGCAATCGAGTTTTAGGAACCTGTACTTGTTTTGCTGGTTTTGAAGGGGCTTCGTGTCAAGGAGAAAAGTACTCAACGTACGTTTATTTCGAATGTCCTTTGGGACCCCATCTTGTCCAAAATGGTCGTCCCAACTCTTTTTCAGTGGTTGGCCGCTCTGGGGTCACGCTTTGGGATGGACGATTGCCTTAGTGACACTTATTCCAATCCCCCTTGTTATGGTTCACAAAGCAGTGAGGCGAAACATCAAGAGAGGAATTGACGAGAAACCTCATCAGTCTCATCACATTTACGGTGAGTTTTATTGTCGAACGTTTGGATGTCGGTTGTTGCAGGACCGAATGTTCCCGTCGAAGGGATTGATGAGGATGAGAGCAGCGGAGACGAACAAGAAGGATTTGCGAGAACGATTGGTAGAAGAGTTGAAACAGAGAAGTTTGATGGAATTTCAACAACAACAACAACGTACGTCGATGATTGGGTCGATTGGACCCCAACTTCCAATCAAAGTAAAATCGAGTTGGCAACGAATCCATCTCAAATTGAGTTGAGTGATCAAGAAAAACATCAGGAATAAATTCCGTCTATTCAAAATAGATATTTGTGAAACACAGATGGGAGTTTTTGATGATGAGCCAGTGATGATGCACAAAAACAGCTTCAATAATGTATCAATCATAAATTGGTTTCTAGCCTCGAGTTGACTGAAATGACGGACGTTCCGCTCTTTGATTGCCTCGAGTTTTTCCTCGTCCGTGCTGAGGTTGAGCGATTTTATGCCCTCGCAGCAGATTTGTTCTTTTATCAGATCGAAATTCTTGTTCCACGTTCTCCTTCACATGACGCCCCTCTAACAGAAATTAGGGAGGTATAATGCTGTTCCGTGGTTCCAACAACAGAGTGTTTGACTGACCGAATTGTGCGAGATGACGGCAATGGAACGCCCGACCACTAAAATACTTTGTGAGGGAAATCATGAAATTGTCGTCACACCACCACCCTCATGAATAGCTTTCCGTTTGTGCCGTTCCTATCACAATGGGAGTGCACAAGCCATGAAAAATAGCATCACGCGATACGGACAAAAATAAAAAAAAAGCACATCCGGGAAAAAATTCGCTCAAAAATATGCGATGAAGAAGACGCTACCAGTTCATTTTCGATCTGACACTGCAACAGAACGAGTGGTGAAAGGGGGCAGCAGATCGAAGCTCCGCAATACCGAGCGCTCGTGTTTGGCGCGGAGGACCGCCTGGCGTGTTAATGCGCTAATTTGACGATCCAGCAGCTGAAAAAGGAAAAATGATCAACCCTTCGAATTTGCATCTTACTTCAACTTCAACGTGAGAGGGTCCCAACAATTCAATCAGAATGTCTCGATGGCGTCGCGCTGAGTCTAGAGCGCGTTTTGTTTCTCCAGACGCCAAATATTGAATTGAGAGTTCGGTTTCCAGCTAAATGGAAGAGAGATCAATTACTAGCACGGACCTTATTTGACACTCACCGATGCTATTGTATAGAGGGAGGCGGTTTTTGTTCTTCTCATTGATGCGGCCATTTCAGAAGTTGCGAAAAGGAGAAACAGGATTCGATCAGCTTCCGCTAACATCGGAGATCCTGGAGAGGCAAGTCCAGACGCTGGAAGGCTTGCAAGCATTTCTCTGATATCCTTTTGAGTTTTCTCGCTGAAATCGTCCAAAGGAACGTGTGGAGCTTGTTGCTGTAGAACACTTAGAAGAGTGATTGATGTCAGGGCTGTTTTGGCTGACTGAATAAGTAAGCCAGGTAGAATAGGAGATCTGTAAGTCACGCCTGTCCATAGTTTTGCGAGAGCAATGGCCTTTTCAAGAGCGTCCTTGCATTGATTCAATTGATGTAGTTGGATGAGTAATTGCTGGGAGGGAGGAATGGAAGCTGCAACAAACTGTGATGCTGCATCTGGTGCTGAGATGATTGCTAGGGACAGTTTTGCATACATCGTGTAGATGCTGATGAGATGTGGGTGATCAGGACCGTAGAGCTTCTCAAACAAGATAACGACTTTCTGCAAATACAGCGAGGCTGCAAGAACATCCCCAAGACTCATCAGAACATATGAAGTGCAGCATTGACTAATCAACACTTCTCTACAGACAGAAAAATCAGAACCTGCATTCGTGCTTCAAGCCACTTACTTTGACACCGGGTAGTTCATTTGGTGTAAGATCTGCACACAGTGCTGATGGCATTCAAAGGCTACTTCGAATAAATCAAGTGCATGAGCAACAACACCCGATGAAAAAAGAATCCCCGTCACTGAAGATGTCCCTTGGTCTGACTTTGACACTGGAATGAACTGGCAAATGTCATCCGCAGATACAAGCTCAGCCTTCGTTTGCTTGGGTGGAGTCCTATTTCTCGTAACGTCGCCATTCACGTTACCGTTACGCTTACGAGAAACGCCAGCTACCCCATTGAGAATATTCCTTGGAATTGGCGAGCTCTTCATCATCAGAGCTTCAAATGAACATTGCGCTGCTGGATCTAATTCTTCTTGTCCATTTTTCATCATCTTAACGAGTGCCATTGGAGACAGTTGAATTCCAACTTTATGGCAAATTGTTCGAATGATCGGAAACCGTTGATGAATGACATGAAGATAAGAATCAGGAGATTGCAAGTCGCAGTAATTGAAATGGATTCTAGCCCTCCGATTAATCTTCTTCCAAAACTGAGTTCGATTAGGAAGTGGATTGTCCAAAATCAAGCCATCGAGCTCTAGACAAGGCTGTTGAACTTCCGATGAGGACAGCAGAACGTTGAACAAGTAAGCAGTGACTTGCGCCAAACATCCAATTGGGTACTGCACTAAAACACTATTGAATTCGTGTATAATACAGCGCGCAAGAAGGTCACGCTCAAGAACTTCGACGACAAGGGGAAACTCGATCGCATCTTTATTTTCATCGTCGACATCTTCTACTCTATCAACGGCTCCATTTCGCGTTTCATTGAACCTTCTCTTGAGCTCTTTGATCACCACTCCCAGATAACGTACATTCAATCCAAATGCATGGAAGAGTTGACTGATAGATGCGCTCTCTAGAGGGCAATCATCCATCGTACCAACAAGATGATCAACAAGCCTCGGAAGAGCGACACTCTTAACATAAGTTGCAAGGTTCTGAAGTTGGAGAAGATCTGCACGGCGAGACTCCCAATCTTCAACGAGATCTACGCATAGATTTGAAATGTTAGGATTGAACAGCAACGGGATTTCAAGTGGGATTCCTTGCG
>NW_026578586.1:0-43901 GCF_029603195.1 Condylostylus longicornis
TCTTCTAGTTTAGCCAGAAAACGCGTTTAAAGTTTTGCAAAAGATTTTTTTAAATATCTCCAAAAATATTTTTGCTACGGCCTATTATCATATATTGGCAGAATCTGTGGATTCCCAGTGATCACAAAAAACGCTTAAAATCGCTCTATCTCTTCTAGTTTAGCCAGAAAACGCGTTTAAAGTTTTGCAAAAGATTGTTTTAAATATCTCCAAAAATATTTTTGCTACGGCCTATTATCATATATTGGCAGAATCTGTGGACTCCCAGTGATCACAAAAAACGCTTAAAATCGCTCTATCTCTTCTGGTTTAGCCAGAAAACGCGTTTAAAGTTTTGCAAAAGATTTTTTTAAATATCTACAAAAATATTTTTGCTACGGCCTATTATCATATATTGGCAGAATCTGTGGACTCCCAGTGATCACAAAAAACGCTTAAAATCGCTCTATCTCTTCTAGTTTAGCCAGAAAACGCGTTTAAAGTTTTGCAAAAGATTTTTTTAAATATCTCCAAAAATATTTTTGCTACGGCTTATTATCATATATTGGCAGAATCTGTGGACTCCCAGTGATCACAAAAAACGCTTAAAATCGCTCTATCTCTTCTAGTTTAGCCAGAAAACGCGTTTAAAGTTTTGCAAAAGATTTTTTAAATATCTTACGGCCTATTATCATATATTGGCAGAATCTGTGGATTCCCAGTGATCACAAAAAACGCTTTAAAAATCGCTCTTTCTCTTCTAGTTTAGCCAGAAAACGCGTTTAAAGTTTTGCAAAAGATTTTTTAAATATCTCCAAAAAATATTTTTGCTACGGCCTATTATCATATATTGGCAGAATCTGTGGATTCCCAGTGATCACAAAAAACGCTTAAAATCGCTCTATTCTCTTCTAGTTTAGCCATAAAACGCGTTTAAAGTTTTGCAAAAGATTGTTTTAAATATCTCCAAAAATATTTTTGCTACGGCCTATTATCATATATTGGCAGAATCTGTGGATTCCCAGTGATCACAAAAAACGCTTAAAATCGCTCTATCTCATTCTAGTTTAGCCAGAAAACGCGTTTAAAGTTTTGCAAAAGATTTTTTTAAATATCTCCAAAAATATTTTTGCTACGGCCTATTATCATATATTGGCAGAATCTGTGGATTCCCAGTGATCACAAAAAACGCTTAAAATCGCTCTATCTCTTCTAGTTTAGCCAGAAAACGCGTTTAAAGTTTTGCAAAAGATTGTTTTAAATATCTCCAAAAAATATTTTTGCTACGGCCTATTATCATATAATGGCAGAATCTGTGGATTCCCAGTGATCACAAAAAACGCTTAAAATCGCTCTATCTCTTCTAGTTTAGCCAGAAAACGCGTTTAAAGTTTTGCAAAAGATTTTTTTAAATATCTCCAAAAATATTTTTGCTACGGCCCTATTATCATATATTGGCAGAATCTGTGGACTCCCAGTGATCACAAAAAACGCTTAAAATCGCTCTATCTCTTCTAGTTTAGCCAGAAAACGCGTTTAAAGTTTTGCAAAAGATTTTTTTAAATATCTCCAAAAATATTTTTTGCTACGGCCTATTATCATATATTGGCAGAATCTGTGGACTCCCAGTGATCACAAAAAACGCTTAAAATCGCTCTATCTCTTCTAGTTTTAGCCAGAAAAAAGCATTTAAAGTTTTGCAAAAGATATTTTTAAATATCTCCAAAAATATTTTTGCTACGGCCTATTATCATATATTGGCAGAATCTGTGGATTGCCAGTGATCACAAAAAACGCTTAAAATCGCTCTATCTCTTCTAGTTTAGCCAGAAAACGCATTTAAAGTTTTGCAAAAGATTTTTTTAAATATCTCCAAAAATATTTTTGCTGCGGCCTATTATCATATATTGGCAGAATCTGTGGATTCCCAGTGATCACAAAAAACGCTTAAAATCGCTCTATCTCTTCTAGTTTAGCCAGAAAACGCGTTTAAAGTTTTGCAAAAGATTTTTTTAAATATCTCCAAAAATATTTTTGCTACGGCCTATTATCATATATTGGCAGAATCTGTGGATTCCCAGTGATCACAAAAAACGCTTAAAATCGCTCTATCTCTTCTAGTTTAGCAGAAAAACGCGTTTAAAGTTTTGCAAAAGATTGTTTTAAATATCTCCAAAAATATTTTTGCTACGGCCTATTATCATATATTGGCAGAATCTGTGGACTCCCAGTGATCACAAAAAACGCTTAAAATCGCTCTATCTCTTCTGGTTTAGCCAGAAAACGCGTTTAAAGTTTGCAAAAGATTTTTTTAAATATCTACAAAAATATTTTTGCTACGGCCTATTATCATATATTGGCAGAATCTGTGGACTCCCAGTGATCACAAAAAACGCTTAAAATCGCTCTATCTCTTCTAGTTTAGCCAGAAAACGCGTTTTAAAGTTTTGCAAAAGATTTTTTTTAAATATCTCCAAAAATATTTTTGCTACGGCTTATTATCATATATTGGCAGAATCTGTGGACTCCCAGTGATCACAAAAAACGCTTAAAATCGCTCTATCTCTTCTAGTTTAGCCAGAAAACGCGTTTAAAGTTTTGCAAAAGATTTTTTAAATATCTCCAAAAATATTTTTGCTACGGCCTATTATCATATATTGGCAGAATCTGTGGATTCCCAGTGATCACAAAAAACGCTTAAAATCGCTCTTTCTCTTCTAGTTTAGCCAGAAAACGCGTTTAAAGTTTTGCAAAAGATTGTTTTAAATATCTCCAAAAATATTTTTGCTACGGCTTATTATCATATATTGGCAGAATCTGTGGATTCCCAGTGATCACAAAAAACGCTTAAAATCGCTCTATCTCTTCTAGTTTAGCAAGGAAAACGAGTTTTAAAGTTTTGCAAAAGATTTTTTTAAATATCTCCAAAAATATTTTTGCTACGGCCTATTATCATATATTGGCAGAATCTGTGGATTCCCAGTGATCACAAAAAACGCTTAAAATCGCTCTATCTCTTCTAGTTTAGCCAGAAAACGCGTTTAAAGTTTTGCAAAAGATTGTTTTAAATATCTCCAAAAATATTTTTGCTACGGCCTATTATCATATATTGGCAGAATCTGTGGACTCCCAGTGATCACAAAAAACGCTTAAAATCGCTCTATCTCTTCTAGTTTAGCCAGAAAACGCGTTTAAAGTTTTGCAAAAGATTTTTTAAATATCTCCAAAAATATTTTTGCTACGGCCTATTATCATATATTGGCAGAATCTGTGGACTCCCAGTGATCACAAAAAACGCTTAAAATCGCTCTATCTCTTCTAGTTTAGCCAGAAAACGCGTTTAAAGTTTTGCAAAAGATTTTTTTTTAAATATCTCCAAAAATATTTTTGCTACGGCCTATTATCATATATTGGGAGAATCTGTGGACTCCAGTGATCACAAAAAACGCTTAAATCGCTCTATCTCTTCTAGTTTAGCCAGAAAACGCGTTTAAAGTTTTGCAAAAGATTGTTTTAAATATCTCCAAAAATATTTTTGCTACGGCCTATTATCATATATTGGCAGAATCTGTGGACTCCCAGTGATCACAAAAAACGCTTAAAATCGCTCTATCTCTTCTGGTTTAGCCAGAAAACGCGTTTAAAGTTTTGCAAAAGATTTTTTTAAATATCTACAAAAATATTTTTGCTACGGCCTATTATCATATATTGGCAGAATCTGTGGACTCCCAGTGATCACAAAAAACGCTTAAAATCGCTCTATCTCTTCTAGTTTAGCCAGAAAACGCGTTTAAAGTTTTGCAAAAGATTTTTTTAATATCTCCAAAAATATTTTTGCTACGGCTTATTATCATATATTGGCAGAATCTGTGGACTCCCAGTGATCACAAAAAACGCTTAAAATCGCTCTATCTCTTCTAGTTTAGCCAGAAAACGCGTTTAAAGTTTTGCAAAAGATTTTTTAAATATCTCCAAAAATATTTTTGCTACGGCCTATTATCATATATTGGCAGAATCTGTGGATTCCCAGTGATCACAAAAAACGCTTAAAATCGCTCTTTCTCTTCTAGTTTAGCCAGAAAACGCGTTTAAAGTTTTGGCAAAAGATTGTTTTAAATATCTCCAAAAATATTTTTGCTACGGCTTATTATCATATATTGGCAGAATCTGTGGATTCCCAGTGATCACAAAAAACGCTTAAAATCGCTCTTTCTCTTCTAGTTTAGCCAGAAAACGCGTTTTAAAGTTTTGCAAAAGATTGTTTTAAATATCTCCAAAAATATTTTTGCTACGGCCTATTATCATATATTGGCAGAATCTGTGGGACTCCCAGTGATCACAAAAAAACGCTTAAAATCGCTCTATCTCTTCTAGTTTAGCCAGAAAACGCGTTTAAAGTTTTGCAAAAGATTTTTTAAATATCTCCAAAAATATTTTTGCTACGGCCTATTATCATATATTGGCAGAATCTGTGGATTCCCAGTGATCACAAAAAACGCTTAAAATCGCTCTTTCTCTTCTAGTTTAGCCAGAAAACGCGTTTAAAGTTTTGCAAAAGATTGTTTTAAATATCTCCAAAAATATTTTTGCTACGGCCTATTATCATATATTGGCAGAATCTGTGGACTCCCAGTGATCACAAAAAACGCTTAAAATCGCTCTATCTCTTCTAGTTTAGCCAGAAAAACGCGTTTAAAGTTTTGCAAAAGATTTTTTTAAATATCTCCAAAATATATTTTTTGCTACGGCCTATTATCATATATTGGCAGAATCTGTGGACTCCCAGTGATCACAAAAAACGCTTAAAATCGCTCTATCTCTTCTAGTTTAGCCAGAAAAGCGTTTAAAGTTTTGCAAAAGATTTTTTTTAAATATCTCCAAAAATATTTTTGCTACGGCCTATTATCATATATTGGGAGAATCTGTGGACTCCCAGTGATCACAAAAAACGCTTAAAATCGCTCTATCTCTTCTAGTTTAGCCAGAAAACCGCGTTTAAAGTTTTGCAAAAGATTTTTTTTAAATATCTCCAAAAATATTTTTGCTACGGCTTATTATCATATATTGGCAGAATCTGTGGATTCCCAGTGATCACAAAAAACGCTTAAAATCGCTCTATCTCTTCTAGTTTAGCCAGAAAACGCGGTTTAAAGTTTTGCAAAAGATTTTTTTAAATATCTCCAAAAATATTTTTGCTACGGCCTATTATCATATATTGGCAGAATCTGTGGATTCCCAGTGATCACAAAAAACGCTTAAAATCGCTCTATCTCTTCTAGTTTAGCAGAAAACGCGTTTAAAGTTTTGCAAAAGATTGGTTTTAAATATCTCCAAAAATATTTTTGCTACGGCCTATTATCATATATTGGCAGAATCTGTGGATTCCCAGTGATCACAAAAAACGCTTAAAATCGCTCTATCTCTTCTAGTTTAGCCAGAAAACGAGTTTAAAGTTTTGCAAAAGATTTTTTTAAATATCTCCAAAAATATTTTTGCTACGGCTTATTATCATATATTGGCAGAATCTGTGGATTCCCAGTGATCACAAAAAACGCTTAAAATCGCTCTATCTCTTCTAGTTTAGCCAGAAAACGCGTTTAAAGTTTTGCAAAAGATTTTTTTTAAATATCTCCAAAAATAATTTTGCTACGGCCTATTATCATATATTGGCAGAATCTGTGGACTCCCCAGTGATCACAAAAAACGCTTAAAATCGCTCTATCTCTTCTAGTTTAGCCAGAAAACGCGTTTAAAGTTTTGCAAAAGATTTTTTTAAATATCTCCAAAATATTTTTGCTACGGCTTATTATCATATATTGGCAGAATCTGTGGACTCCCAGTGATCACAAAAAAACGCTTAAAATCGCTCTATCTCTTCTAGTTTAGCCAGAAAACGAGTTTAAAGTTTTGCAAAAGATTTTTTTAAATATCTCCAAAAATATTTTTGCTACGGGCCTATTATCATATATTGGCAGATCTGTGGATTCCCAGTGATCACAAAAACGCTTAAAATCGCTCTATCTCTTCTAGTTTAGCCAGAAAACGCGTTTAAAGTTTTGCAAAAGATTTTTTTAAATATCTCCAAAAATATTTTTGCTACGGCCTATTATCATATATTGGCAGAATCTGTGGATTCCCAGTGATCACAAAAAACGCTTAAAATCGCTCTATCTCTTCTAGTTTAGCCAGAAAACGCGTTTAAAGTTTTGCAAAAGATTTTTTTAAATATCTCCAAAAATATTTTTGCTACGGCCTATTATCATATATTGGCAGAATCTGTGGATTCCCAGTGATCACAAAAACGCTAAAATCGCTCTATCTCTTCTAGTTTAGCCAGAAAACGCGTTTAAAGTTTTGCAAAAGATTTTTTAAATATCTTCAAAAATATTTTTGCTACGGCCTATTATCATATATTGGCAAAATCTGTGGATTGCCAGTGATCACAAAAAACGCTTAAAATCGCTCTTACTCTTCTAGTTTAGCCAGAAAACGCGTTTAAAGTTTTGCAAAAGATTTTTTTAAATATCTCTAAAAATAGTTTTGCTACGGCCTATTATTATATATTGGCAGAATCTGTGGATTCCCAGTGATCACAAAAAACGCTTAAATCGCTCTATCTCTTCTAGTTTAGCCAGAAAGCTCGTTTAAAGTTTTGCAAAAGATTTTTTTAAATATCTCCAAAAATATTTTTGCTACGGCCTATTATCATATATTGGCAAAATCTGTGGATTGCCAGTGATCACAAAAAACGCTTAAAATCGCTCTTTCTCTTCTAGTTTAGCCAGAAAACGCGTTTAAAGTTTTGCAAAAGATTTTTTTAAATATCTCCAAAAATATTTTTGCTACGGCCTATTATCATATATTGGCAGAATCTGTGGGTTGCCAGTGATCACAAAAAACGCTTAAAATCGCTCTATCTCTTCTAGTTTAGCCAGAAAACGCATTTAAAGTTTTGCAAAAGATTTTTTTAAATATCTCCTGAAATATTTTTGCTACGGCCTATTATCATATATTGGCAGAATCTGTGGGTTTGCCAGTGATCACAAAAAACGCTTAAAATCGCTCTATCTCTTCTAGTTTAGCCAGGAAAACGCGTTTAAAGTTTTGCAAAAGATTTTTTTAAATATCTCCAAAAATATTTTTGCTACGGCCTATTATCATATATTGGCAAAATCTGTGGATTGCCAGTGATCACAAAAAAACGCTTAAAATCGCTCTTTCTCTTCTAGTTTAGCCAGAAAACGCGTTTAAAGTTTTGCAAAAGATTTTTTTAAATATCTCTAAAATAGTTTTGCTACGGCCTATTATTATATATTGGCAGATTCCCAGTGATCACAAAAAACGCTTAAAATCGCTCTATCTCTTCTAGTTTAGCCAGAAAGCGCGTTTAAAGTTTTGCAAAAGATTTTTTTAAATATCTCCAAAAATATTTTTGCTACGGCCTATTATCATATATTGGCAAAATCTGTGGATTGCCAGTGATCACAAAAAACGCTTAAAATCGCTCTTTCTCTTCTAGTTTAGCCAGAAAACGCGTTTAAAGTTTTGCAAAAGATTTTTTTAAATATCTCCAAAAATATTTTGCTACGGCCTATTATCATATATTGGCAGAATCTGTGGATTCCCAGTGATCACAAAAAACGCTTAAAATCGCTCTATCTTTTCTAGTTTAGCCAGAAAACGCGTTTAAAGTTTTGCAAAAGATTTTTTTAAATATCTCCAAAAATATTTTTGCTACGGCCTATTATCATATATTGGCAGAATCTGTGGATTCCCAGTGATCACAAAAAACGCTTAAAATCGCTTTATCTCTTCTAGTTTAACCAGAAAACGCATTTAAAGTTTTGCAAATGATTTTTTAAATATCTCCAAAAAATATTTTTGCTACGGCCTATTATCATATATTGGCAGAATCTGTGGATTCCCAGTGATCACAAAAAACGCTTAAAATCGCTCTATCTCTTCTAGTTTAGCCAGAAAACGAGTTTTAAAGTTTTGCAAAAGATTTTTTTAAATATCTCCAAAAATATTTTTGCTACGGGCTTATTATCATATATTGGGCAGAATCTGTGGACTCCCAGTGATCACAAAAAACGCTTAAAATCGCTCTATCTCTTCTAGTTTAGCCAGAAAACGCGTTTAAAGTTTTGCAAAAGATTGTTTTAAATATCTCCAAAAATATTTTTGCTACGGCTTATTATCATATATTGGCAGAATCTGTGGATTCCCAGTGATCACAAAAAACGCTTAAAATCGCTCTATCTCTTCTAGTTTAGCAAGAAAACGAGTTTAAAGTTTTGCAAAAGATTTTTTTAAATATCTCCAAAAATATTTTTGCTACGGCCTATTATCATATATTGGCAGAATCTGTGGATTCCCAGTGATCACAAAAAACGCTTAAAATCGCTCTATCTCTTCTAGTTAGCCAGAAAACGCGTTTAAAGTTTTGCAAAAGATTGTTTTAAATATCTCCAAAAATATTTTTGCTACGGCCTATTATCATATATTGGCAGAATCTGTGGGTTGCCAGTGATCACAAAAAACGCTTAAAATCGCTCTATCTCTTCTAGTTTAGCCAGAAAACGCGTTTAAAGTTTTGCAAAAGATTTTTTTAAATATCTCCAAAATATTTTTGCTACGGCCTATTATCATATATTGGCAGAATCTGTGGACTCCCAGTGATCACAAAAAACGCTTAAAATCGCTCTATCTCTTCTAGTTTAGCCAGAAAACGCGTTTAAAGTTTTGCAAAAGATTTTTTTTAAATATCTCCAAAAATATTTTTGGCTACGGCCTATTTATCATATATTGGGAGAATCTGTGGACTCCCAGTGATCACAAAAAACGCTTAAAATCGCTCTATCTCTTCTAGTTTAGCAGAAAACGCGTTTAAAGTTTTGCAAAAGATTTTTTTTAAATATCTCCAAAAATATTTTTGCTACGGCTTATTATCATATATTGGCAGAATCTGTGGATTCCCAGTGATCACAAAAAACGCTTAAAATCGCTCTATCTCTTCTAGTTTAGCCAGAAAACGCGTTTAAAGTTTTGCAAAAGATTTTTTTAAATATCTCCAAAAATATTTTTGCTACGGCCCTATTATCATATATTGGCAGAATCTGTGGATTCCCAGTGATCACAAAAAAACGCTTAAAATCGCTCTATCTCTTCTAGTTTAGCCAGAAAACGCGTTTAAAGTTTTGCAAAAGATTGTTTTAAATATCTCCAAAAATATTTTTGCTACGGCCTATTATCATATATTGGCAGAATCTGTGGATTCCCAGTGATCACAAAAAACGCTTAAAATCGCTCTATCTCTTCTAGTTTAGCCAGAAAACGAGTTTAAGTTTTGCAAAAGATTTTTTTAAATATCTCCAAAAATATTTTTGCTACGGCTTATTATCATATATTGGCAGAAATCTGTGGATTCCCAGTGATCACAAAAAACGCTTAAAATCGCTCTATCTCTTCTAGTTTAGCCAGAAAACGCGTTTAAAGTTTTGCAAAAGATTTTTTTTAAATATCTCCAAAAATAATTTTGCTACGGCCTATTATCATATATGGCAGAATCTGTGGACTCCCAGTGATCACAAAAAACGCTTAAAATCGCTCTATCTCTTCTAGTTTAGCCAGAAAACGCGTTTAAAGTTTTGCAAAAGATTTTTTTAAATATCTCCAAAAATATTTTTGCTACGGCTTATTATCATATATTGGCAGAATCTGTGGACTCCCAGTGATCACAAAAAACGCTTAAAATCGCTCTATCTCTTCTAGTTTAGCCAGAAAACGAGTTTAAAGTTTTTGCAAAAGATTTTTTTAAATATCTCCAAAAATATTTTTGCTACGGCCTATTATCATATATTGGCAGAATCTGTGGATTCCCAGGTGATCACAAAAAACGCTTAAAATCGCTCTATCTCTTCTAGTTTAGCCCAGAAAAACGCGTTTAAAGTTTTGCAAAAGATTTTTTTTAAATATCTCCAAAAATAATTTTGCTATGGCCTATTATCATATATTGGCAGAATCTGGTGGACTCCCAGTGATCACAAAAAACGCTTAAAATCGCTCTATCTCTTCTGGTTTAGCCAGAAAACGCGTTTAAAGTTTTGCAAAAGATTTTTTAAATATCTCCAAAAATATTTTTGCTACGGCCTATTATCATATATTGGCAGAATCTGTGGATTCCCAGTGATCACAAAAAACGCTTAAAATCGCTCTATCTCTTCTAGTTTAGCCAGAAAACGCGTTTAAAGTTTTGCAAAAGATTTTTTTTAAATATCTCCAAAATATTTTTGCTACGGCCTATTATCATATATTGGCAGAATCTGTGGATTCCCAGTGATCACAAAAAACGCTTAAAATCGCTCTATCTCTTCTAGTTTAGCCAGAAAACGCGTTTAAAGTTTTGCAAAAGATTTTTTTAAATATCTTCAAAAATATTTTTGCTACGGCCTATTATCATTATATTGGCAAAATCTGTGGATTGCCAGTGATCACAAAAAAACGCTTAAAATCGCTCTTACTCTTCTAGTTTAGCCAGAAAACGCGTTTAAAGTTTTGCAAAAAGATTTTTTTAAATATCTCTAAAAATAGTTTTGCTACGGCCTATTATTATATATTGGAAGAATCTGTGGGATTCCCAGTGATCACAAAAAACGCTTAAAATCGCTCTATCTCTTCTAGTTTAGCCAGAAAGCTCGTTTAAAGTTTTGCAAAAGATTTTTTTAAATATCTCCAAAAATATTTTTGCTACGGCCTATATTCATATATTGGCAAAATCTGTGGATTGCCAGTGATCACAAAAAACGCTTAAAATCGCTCTTTCTCTTCTAGTTTAGCCAGAGAAAGCATTTAAAGTTTTGCAAAAGATTTTTTTAAATATCTCCTGAAATATTTTTGCTACGGCCTATTATCATATATTGGCAGAATCTGTGGGTTGCCAGTGATCACAAAAAACGCTTAAAATCGCTCTATCTCTTCTAGTTTAGCCAGAAAACGCGTTTAAAGTTTTGCAAAAGATTTTTTTAAATATCTCCAAAAATATTTTTGCTACGGCCTATTATCATATATTGGCAAAATCTGTGGATTGCCAGTGATCACAAAAAACACTTAAAATCGCTCTTTCTCTTCTAGTTTAGCCAGAAAACGCGTTTAAAGTTTTGCAAAAGATTTTTTTAAATATCTCTAAAAATAGTTTTGCTACGGCCTATTATTATATATTGGCAGAATCTGTGGATTCCCAGTGATCACAAAAAACGCTTAAAATCGCTCTATCTCTTCTAGTTTAGCCAGAAAGCGCGTTTAAAGTTTTGCAAAAGATTTTTTTAAATATCTCCAAAAATATTTTTGCTACGGCCTATTATCATATATTGGCAAAATCTGTGGATTGCCAGTGATCACAAAAAACGCTTAAAATCGCTCTTTCTCTTCTAGTTTAGCCAGAAAACGCGTTTAAAGTTTTGCAAAAGATTTTTTTAAATATCTCCAAAAATATTTTTGCTACGGCCTATTATCATATATTGGCAGAATCTGTGGATTCCCAGTGATCACAAAAAACGCTTAAAATCGCTCTATCTTTTCTAGTTTAGCCAGAAAACGCGTTTAAAGTTTTGCAAAAGATTTTTTTAAATATCTCCAAAAATATTTTTGCTACGGCCTATTATCATATATTGGCAGAATCTGTGGATTCCCAGTGATCACAAAAAACGCTTAAAATCGCTTTATCTCTTCTAGTTTAACCAGAAAACGCATTTAAAGTTTTGCAAATGATTTTTTTAAATATCTCCAAAAATATTTTTGCTACGGCCTATTATCATATATTGGCAGAATCTGTGGATTCCCAGTGATCACAAAAAACGCTTAAAATCGCTCTATCTCTTCTAGTTTAGCCAGAAAACGAGTTTAAAGTTTTGCAAAAGATTTTTTTAAATATCTCCAAAAATATTTTTGCTACGGCTTATTATCATATATTGGCAGAATCTGTGGACTCCCAGTGATCACAAAAAACGCTTAAAATCGCTCTATCTCTTCTAGTTTAGCCAGAAAACGCGTTTAAAGTTTTGCAAAAGATTGTTTTAAATATCTCCAAAAATATTTTTGCTACGGCCTATTATCATATATTGGCAGAATCTGTGGATTCCCAGTGATCACAAAAAACGTTTAAAATCGCTCTATCTCTTCTAGTTTAGCCAGAAAACGAGTTTAAAGTTTTGCAAAAGATTTTTTTAAATATCTCCAAAAATATTTTTGCTACGGCCTATTATCATATATTGGCAGAATCTGTGGATTCCCAGTGATCACAAAAAACGCTTAAAATCGCTCTATCTCTTCTAGTTTAGCCAGAAAACGAGTTTAAAGTTTTGCAAAAGATTTTTTTAAATATCTCCAAAAATATTTTTGCTACGGCTTATTATCATATATTGGCAGAATCTGTGGACTCCCAGTGATCACAAAAAACGCTTAAAATTGCTCTATCTCTTCTAGTTTAGCCAGAAAACGCGTTTAAAGTTTTGCAAAAGATTTTTTTAAATATCTCCAAAAATATTTTTGCTACGGCCTATTATCATATATTGGCAGAATCTGTGGACTCCCAGTGATCACAAAAAACGCTTAAAATCGCTCTATCTCTTCTAGTTTAGCCAGAAAACGCGTTTAAAGTTTTGCAAAAGATTTTTTTAAATATCTCCAAAAATATTTTTGCTACGGCTTATTATCATATATTGGCAGAATCTGTGGATTCCCAGTGATCACAAAAAACGCTTAAAATCGCTCTATCTCTTCTAGTTTAGCCAGAAAACGCGTTTAAAGTTTTGCAAAAGATTTTTTTAAATATCTCCAAAAATAGTTTTGCTACGGCCTATTATTATATATTGGCAGAATCTGTGGATTCCCAGTGATCACAAAAAACGCTTAAAATCGCTCTATCTCTTCTAGTTTAGCCAGAAAACGAGTTTAAAGTTTTGCAAAAGATTTTCTTAAATACCTCCAAAAATAGTTTTGCTACGGCCTATTATTATATATTGGCAGAATCTGTGGATTCCCAGTGATCACAAAAAACGCTTAAAATCGCTCTATCTCTTTTAGTTTAGCCAGAAAACGCGTTTAAAGTTTTGCAAAAGATTTTTTTTTAAATATCTCCAAAAATAATTTTGCTATGGCCTATTATCATATATTGGCAGAATCTGTGGATTCCCAGTGATCACAAAAAACGCTTAAAATTGCTCTATCTCTTCTAGTTTAGCCAGAAAACGCGTTTAAAGTTTTGCAAAAGATTTTTTTAAATATCTCTAAAAATAGTTTTGCTACGGCCTATTATTATATATTGGCAGAATCTGTGGATTCCCAGTGATCACAAAAAACGCTTAAAATCGCTCTATCTCTTCTAGTTTAGCCAGAAAACGAGTTTAAAGTTTTGCAAAAGATTTTCTTAAATACCTCCAAAAATATTTTTGCTACGGCCTATTATCATATATTGGCAGAATCTGTGGATTCCCAGTGATCACAAAAAACGCTTAAAATCGCTCTATCTCTTCTAGTTTAGCCAGAAAACGCGTTTAAAGTTTTGCAAAAGATTTTTTTAAATATCTCTAAAAATAGTTTTGCTACGGCCTATTATTATATATTGGCAGAATCTGTGGATTCCCAGTGATCACAAAAAACGCTTAAAATCGCTCTATCTCTTCTAGTTTAGCCAGAAAACGAGTTTAAAGTTTTGCAAAAGATTTTCTTAAATACCTCCAAAAATATTTTTGCTACGGCCTATTATCATATATTGGCAGAATCTGTGGATTCCCAGTGATCACAAAAAACGCTTAAAATCGCTCTATCTCTTCTAGTTTAGCCAGAAAACGCGTTTAAAGTTTTGCAAAAGATTTTTTTTTAAATATCTCCAAAAATAATTTTGCTATGGCCTATTATCATATATTGGCAGAATCTGTGGATTCCCAGTGATCACAAAAAACGCTTAAAATCGCTCTATCTCTTCTAGTTTAGCCAGAAAACGAGTTTAAAGTTTTGCAAAAGATTTTCTTAAATACCTCCAAAAATAGTTTTGCTACGGCCTATTATTATATATTGGCAGAATCTGTGGATTCCCAGTGATCACAAAAAACGCTTAAAATCGCTCTATCTCTTTTAGTTTAGCCAGAAAACGCGTTTAAAGTTTTGCAAAAGATTTTTTTAAATATCTCCAAAAATATTTTTGCTACGGCCTATTATCATATATTGGCAGAATCTGTGGATTCCCAGTGATCACAAAAAACGCTTAAAATCGCTCTATCTCTTCTAGTTTAGCCAGAAAACGCGTTTAAAGTTTTGCAAAAGATTTTTTTTTAAATATCTCCAAAAATAATTTTGCTATGGCCTATTATCATATATTGGCAGAATCTGTGGACTCCCAGTGATCACAAAAAACGCTTAAAATCGCTCTATCTCTTCTGGTTTAGCCAGAAAACGCGTTTAAAGTTTTGCAAAAGATTTTTTTAAATATCTCCAAAAATAATTTTGCTACGGCTTATTATCATATATTGGCAGAATCTGTGGATTCCAGTGATCACAAAAAACGCTTAAAATCGCTCTATTTCTTCTAGTTTAGCCAGAAAACGCGTTTAAAGTTTTGCAAAAGATTTTTTTTAAATATCTCCAAAAATAATTTTGCTACGGCCTATTATCATATATTGGCAGAATCTGTGGACTCCCAGTGATCACAAAAAACGCTTAAAATCGCTCTATCTCTTCTAGTTTAGCCAGAAAACGCGTTTAAAGTTTTGCAAAAGATTTTTTTAAATATCTCCAAAAATATTTTTGCTACGGCTTATTATCATATATTGGCAGAATCTGTGGACTCCCAGTGATCACAAAAAACGCTTAAAATCGCTCTATCTCTTCTAGTTTAGCCAGAAAACGCGTTTAAAGTTTTGCAAAAGATTTTTTTAAATATCTCCAAAAATATTTTTGCTACGGCCTATTATCATATATTGGCAGAATCTGTGGATTCCCAGTGATCACAAAAAACGCTTAAAATCGCTCTATCTCTTTTAGTTTAGCCAGAAAACGAGTTTAAAGTTTTGCAAAAGATTTTTTTAAATATCTCCAAAAATATTTTTGCTACGGCTTATTATCATATATTGGCAGAATCTGTGGACTCCCAGTGATCACAAAAAACGCTTAAAATCGCTCTATCTCTTCTAGTTTAGCCAGAAAACGCGTTTAAAGTTTTGCAAAAGATTTTTTTAAATATCTCCAAAAATATTTTTGCTACGGCCTATTATCATATATTGGCAGAATCTGTGGACTCCCAGTGATCACAAAAAACGCTTAAAATCGCTCTATCTCTTCTAGTTTAGCCAGAAAACGCGTTTAAAGTTTTGCAAAAGATTTTTTTTAAATATCTCCAAAAATATTTTTGCTACGGCCTATTATCATATATTGGCAGAATCTGTGGACTCCCAGTGATCACAAAAAACGCTTAAAATCGCTCTATCTCTTCTAGTCTAGCCAGAAAACGCGTTTAAAGTTTTGCAAAAGATTTTTTTAAATATCTCCAAAAATATTTTTGCTACGGCTTATTATCATATATTGGCAGAATCTGTGGATTCCCAGTGATCACAAAAAACGCTTAAAATCGCTCTATCTCTTCTAGTTTAGCCAGAAAACGCGTTTAAAGTTTTGCAAAAGATTTTCTTAAATATCTCCAAAAATATTTTTGCTACGGCCTATTATCATATATTGGCAGAATCTGTGGATTCCCAGTGATCACAAAAAACGCTTAAAATCGCTCTATCTCTTCTAGTTTAGCCAGAAAACGCGTTTAAAGTTTTGCAAAAGATTGTTTTAAATATCTCCAAAAATATTTTTGCTACGGCCTATTATCATATATTGGCAGAATCTGTGGACTCCCAGTGATCACAAAAAACGCTTAAAATCGCTCTATCTCTTCTAGTTTAGCCAGAAAACGAGTTTAAAGTTTTGCAAAAGATTTTTTTAAATATCTCCAAAAATATTTTTGCTACGGCTTATTATCATATATTGGCAGAATCTGTGGACTCCCAGTGATCACAAAAAACGCTTAAAATCGCTCTATCTCTTCTAGTTTAGCCAGAAAACGCGTTTAAAGTTTTGCAAAAGATTTTTTTAAATATCTCCAAAAATATTTTTGCTACGGCCTATTATCATATATTGGCAGAATCTGTGGACTCCCAGTGATCACAAAAAACGCTTAAAATCGCTCTATCTCTTCTAGTTTAGCCAGAAAACGCGTTTAAAGTTTTGCAAAAGATTTTTTTTAAATATCTCCAAAAATATTTTTGCTACGGCCTATTATCATATATTGGCAGAATCTGTGGACTCCCAGTGATCACAAAAAACGCTTAAAATCGCTCTATCTCTTCTAGTCTAGCCAGAAAACGCGTTTAAAGTTTTGCAAAAGATTTTTTTAAATATCTCCAAAAATATTTTTGCTACGGCTTATTATCATATATTGGCAGAATCTGTGGATTCCCAGTGATCACAAAAAACGCTTAAAATCGCTCTATCTCTTCTAGTTTAGCCAGAAAACGCGTTTAAAGTTTTGCAAAAGATTTTCTTAAATATCTCCAAAAATATTTTTGCTACGGCCTATTATCATATATTGGCAGAATCTGTGGATTCCCAGTGATCACAAAAAACGCTTAAAATCGCTCTATCTCTTCTAGTTTAGCCAGAAAACGCGTTTAAAGTTTTGCAAAAGATTGTTTTAAATATCTCCAAAAATATTTTTGCTACGGCCTATTATCATATATTGGCAGAATCTGTGGACTCCCAGTGATCACAAAAAACGCTTAAAATCGCTCTATCTCTTCTAGTTTAGCCAGAAAACGAGTTTAAAGTTTTGCAAAAGATTTTTTTAAATATCTCCAAAAATATTTTTGCTACGGCTTATTATCATATATTGGCAGAATCTGTGGATTCCCAGTGATCACAAAAAACGCTTAAAATCGCTCTATCTCTTCTAGTTTAGCCAGAAAGCTCGTTTAAAGTTTTGCAAAAGATTTTTTTAAATATCTCCAAAAATATTTTTGCTACGGCCTATTATCATATATTGGCAGAATCTGTGGGTTGCCAGTGATCACAAAAAACTTAAAATCGCTCTATCTCTTCTAGTTTAGCCAGAAAACGCATTTAAAGTTTTGCAAAAGATTTTTTTAAATATCTCCTGAAATATTTTTGCTACGGCCTATTATCATATATTGGCAGAATCTGTGGGTTGCCAGTGATCACAAAAAACGCTTAAAATCGCTCTATCTCTTCTAGTTTAGCCAGAAAACGCGTTTAAAGTTTTGCAAAAGATTTTCTTAAATATCTCCAAAAATATTTTTGCTACGGCCTATTATCATATATTGGCAGAATCTGTGGATTCCCAGTGATCACAAAAAACGCTTAAAATCGCTCTATCTCTTCTAGTTTAGCCAGAAAACGCGTTTAAAGTTTTGCAAAAGATTGTTTTAAATATCTCCAAAAATATTTTTGCTACGGCCTATTATCATATATTGGCAGAATCTGTGGACTCCCAGTGATCACAAAAAACGCTTAAAATCGCTCTATCTCTTCTAGTTTAGCCAGAAAACGAGTTTAAAGTTTTGCAAAAGATTTTTTTAAATATCTCCAAAAATATTTTTGCTACGGCTTATTATCATATATTGGCAGAATCTGTGGATTCCCAGTGATCACAAAAAACGCTTAAAATCGCTCTATCTCTTCTAGTTTAGCCAGAAAACGCGTTTAAAGTTTTGCAAAAGATTTTTTTTAAATATCTCCAAAAATAATTTTGCTACGGCCTATTATCATATATTGGCAGAATCTGTGGACTCCCAGTGATCACAAAAAACGCTTAAAATCGCTCTATCTCTTCTAGTTTAGCCAGAAAACGCGTTTAAAGTTTTGCAAAAGATTTTTTTAAATATCTCCAAAAATATTTTTGCTACGGCTTATTATCATATATTGGCAGAATCTGTGGACTCCCAGTGATCACAAAAAAAGCTTAAAATCGCTCTATCTCTTCTAGTTTAGCCAGAAAACGAGTTTAAAGTTTTGCAAAAGATTTTTTTAAATATCTCCAAAAATATTTTTGCTACGGCCTATTATCATATATTGGCAGAATCTGTGGATTCCCAGTGATCACAAAAAACGCTTAAAATCGCTCTATCTCTTCTAGTTTAGCCAGAAAACGCGTTTAAAGTTTTGCAAAAGATTTTTTTTTAAATATCTCCAAAAATAATTTTGCTATGGCCTATTATCATATATTGGCAGAATCTGTGGACTCCCAGTGATCACAAAAAACGCTTAAAATCGCTCTATCTCTTCTCGTTTAGCCAGAAAACGCGTTTAAAGTTTTGCAAAAGATTTTTTAAATATCTCCAAAAATATTTTTGCTACGGCCTATTATCATATATTGGCAGAATCTGTGGACTCCCAGTGATCACAAAAAGCGCTTAAAATCGCTCTATCTCTTCTAGTTTAGCCAGAAAACGCGTTTAAAGTTTTGCAAAAGATTGTTTTAAATATCTCCAAAAATATTTTTGCTACGGCCTATTATCATATATTGGCAGAATCTGTGGACTCCCAGTGATCACAAAAAAAGCTTAAAATCGCTCTATCTCTTCTAGTTTAGCCAGAAAACGCGTTTAAAGTTTTGCAAAAGATTTTTTTAAATATCTCCAAAAATATTTTTGCTACGGCCTATTATCATATATTGGCAAAATCTGTGGATTGCCAGTGATCACAAAAAACGCTTAAAATCGCTCTTTCTCTTCTAGTTTAGCCAGAAAACGCGTTTAAAGTTTTGCAAAAGATTTTTTTAAATATCTCTAAAAATAGTTTTGCTACGGCCTATTATTATATATTGGCAGAATCTGTGGATTCCCAGTGATCACAAAAAACGCTTAAAATCGCTCTATCTCTTCTAGTTTAGCCAGAAAGCTCGTTTAAAGTTTTGCAAAAGATTTTTTTAAATATCTCCAAAAATATTTTTGCTACGGCCTATTATCATATATTGGCAGAATCTGTGGGTTGCCAGTGATCACAAAAAACTTAAAATCGCTCTATCTCTTCTAGTTTAGCCAGAAAACGCATTTAAAGTTTTGCAAAAGATTTTTTTAAATATCTCCTGAAATATTTTTGCTACGGCCTATTATCATATATTGGCAGAATCTGTGGGTTGCCAGTGATCACAAAAAACGCTTAAAATCGCTCTATCTCTTCTAGTTTAGCCAGAAAACGCGTTTAAAGTTTTGCAAAAGATTTTTTTAAATATCTCCAAAAATATTTTTGCTACGGCCTATTATCATATATTCGCAAAATCTGTGGATTGCCAGTGATCACAAAAAACGCTTAAAATCGCTCTTTCTCTTCTAGTTTAGCCAGAAAACGCGTTTCAAGTTTTGCAAAAGATTTTTTTAAATATCTCCAAAAATATTTTTGCTACGGCCTATTATCATATATTGGCAGAATCTGTGGGTTGCCAGTGATCACAAAAAACTTAAAATCGCTCTATCTCTTCTAGTTTAGCCAGAAAACGCATTTAAAGTTTTGCAAAAGATTTTTTTAAATATCTCCTGAAATATTTTTGCTACGGCCTATTATCATATATTGGCAGAATCTGTGGGTTGCCAGTGATCACAAAAAACGCTTAAAATCGCTCTATCTCTTCTAGTTTAGCCAGAAAACGCGTTTAAAGTTTTGCAAAAGATTTTTTTAAATATCTCCAAAAATATTTTTGCTACGGCCTATTATCATATATTGGCAAAATCTGTGGATTGCCAGTGATCACAAAAAACGCTTAAAATCGCTCTTTCTCTTCTAGTTTAGCCAGAAAACGCGTTTAAAGTTTTGCAAAAGATTTTTTTAAATATCTCTAAAAATAGTTTTGCTACGGCCTATTATTATATATTGGCAGAATCTGTGGATTCCCAGTGATCACAAAAAAACGCTTAAAATCGCACTATCTCTTCTAGTTTAGCCAGAAAGCGCGTTTAAAGTTTTGCAAAAGATTTTTTTAAATATCTCCAAAAATATTTTTGCTACGGCCTATTATCATATATTGGCAAAATCTGTGGATTGCCAGTGATCACAAAAAACGCTTAAAATCGCTCTTTCTCTTCTAGTTTAGCCAGAAAACGCGTTTAAAGTTTTGCAAAAGATTTTTTTAAATATCTCTAAAAATAGTTTTGCTACGGCCTATTATTATATATTGGCAGAATCTGTGGATTCCCAGTGATCACAAAAAACGCTTAAAATCGCTCTATCTCTTCTAGTTTAGCCAGAAAGCTCGTTTAAAGTTTTGCAAAAGATTTTTTTAAATATCTCCAAAAATATTTTTGCTACGGCTTATTATCATATATTGGCAGAATCTGTGGATTCCCAGTGATCACAAAAAACGCTTAAAATCGCTCTATCTCTTCTAGTTTAGCCAGAAAACGTGTTTAAAGTTTTGCAAAAGATTTTTTTAAATATCTCTAAAAATAGTTTTGCTACGGCCTATTATTATATATTGGCAGAATCTGTGGATTCCCAGTGATCACAAAAAACGCTTAAAATCGCTCTATCTCTTCTAGTTTAGCCAGAAAACGCGTTTAAAGTTTTGCAAAAGATTTTTTTAAATATCTCCAAAAATATTTTTGCTACGGCCTATTATCATATATTGGCAAAATCTGTGGATTGCCAGTGATCACAAAAAACGCTTAAAATCGCTCTTTCTCTTCTAGTTTAGCCAGAAAACGCGTTTAAAGTTTTGCAAAAGATTTTTTTAAATATCTCTAAAAATAGTTTTGCTACGGCCTATTATTATATATTGGCAGAATCTGTGGATTCCCAGTGATCACAAAAAACGCTTAAAATCGCTCTATCTCTTCTAGTTTAGCCAGAAAGCTCGTTTAAAGTTTTGCAAAAGATTTTTTTAAATATCTCCAAAAATATTTTTGCTACGGCCTATTATCATATATTGGCAGAATCTGTGGGTTGCCAGTGATCACAAAAAACTTAAAATCGCTCTATCTCTTCTAGTTTAGCCAGAAAACGCATTTAAAGTTTTGCAAAAGATTTTTTTAAATATCTCCTGAAATATTTTTGCTACGGCCTATTATCATATATTGGCAGAATCTGTGGGTTGCCAGTGATCACAAAAAACGCTTAAAATCGCTCTATCTCTTCTAGTTTAGCCAGAAAGCTCGTTTAAAGTTTTGCAAAAGATTTTTTTAAATATCTCCAAAAATATTTTTGCTACGGCCTATTATCATATATTGGCAGAATCTGTGGGTTGCCAGTGATCACAAAAAACGCTTAAAATCGCTCTATCTCTTCTAGTTTAGCCAGAAAGCTCGTTTAAAGTTTTGCAAAAGATTTTTTTAAATATCTCCAAAAATATTTTTGCTACGGCCTATTATCATATATTGGCAGAATCTGTGGGTTGCCAGTGATCACAAAAAACTTAAAATCGCTCTATCTCTTCTAGTTTAGCCAGAAAACGCATTTAAAGTTTTGCAAAAGATTTTTTTAAATATCTCTAAAAATAGTTTTGCTACGGCCTATTATTATATATTGGCAGAATCTGTGGATTCCCAGTGATCACAAAAAACGCTTAAAATCGCTCTATCTCTTCTAGTTTAGCCAGAAAGCTCGTTTAAAGTTTTGCAAAAGATTTTTTTAAATATCTCCAAAAATATTTTTGCTACGGCTTATTATCATATATTGGCAGAATCTGTGGATTCCCAGTGATCACAAAAAACGCTTAAAATCGCTCTATCTCTTCTAGTTTAGCCAGAAAGCTCGTTTAAAGTTTTGCAAAAGATTTTTTTAAATATCTCCAAAAATATTTTTGCTACGGCCTATTATCATATATTGGCAGAATCTGTGGGTTGCCAGTGATCACAAAAAACGCTTAAAATCGCTCTATCTCTTCTAGTTTAGCCAGAAAGCTCGTTTAAAGTTTTGCAAAAGATTTTTTTAAATATCTCCAAAAATATTTTTGCTACGGCCTATTATCATATATTGGCAGAATCTGTGGGTTGCCAGTGATCACAAAAAACGCTTAAAATCGCTCTATCTCTTCTAGTTTAGCCAGAAAGCTCGTTTAAAGTTTTGCAAAAGATTTTTTTAAATATCTCTAAAAATAGTTTTGCTACGGCCTATTATTATATATTGGCAGAATCTGTGGATTCCCAGTGATCACAAAAAACGCTTAAAATCGCTCTATCTCTTCTAGTTTAGCCAGAAAGCTCGTTTAAAGTTTTGCAAAAGATTTTTTTAAATATCTCCAAAAATATTTTTGCTACGGCCTATTATCATATATTGGCAGAATCTGTGGGTTGCCAGTGATCACAAAAAACTTAAAATCGCTCTATCTCTTCTAGTTTAGCCAGAAAACGCATTTAAAGTTTTGCAAAAGATTTTTTTAAATATCTCCAAAAATATTTTTGCTACGGCTTATTATCATATATTGGCAGAATCTGTGGATTCCCAGTGATCACAAAAAACGCTTAAAATCGCTCTATCTCTTCTAGTTTAGCCAGAAAACGCGTTTAAAGTTTTGCAAAAGATTTTTTTTAAATATCTCCAAAAATAATTTTGCTACGGCCTATTATCATATATTGGCAGAATCTGTGGACTCCCAGTGATCACAAAAAACGCTTAAAATCGCTCTATCTCTTCTAGTTTAGCCAGAAAACGCGTTTAAAGTTTTGCAAAAGATTTTTTTAAATATATCTCCAAAAATATTTTTGCTACGGCCTATTATCATATATTGGCAGAATCTGTGGGTTGCCAGTGATCACAAAAAACGCTTAAAATCGCTCTATCTCTTCTAGTTTAACCAGAAAACGCGTTTAAAGTTTTGCAAAAGATTTTTTTAAATATCTCCAAAAATAGTTTTGCTACGGCCTATTATTATATATTGGCAGAATCTGTGGATTCCCAGTGATCACAAAAAACGCTTAAAATCGCTCTATCTCTTCTAGTTTAGCCAGAAAACGCGTTTAAAGTTTTGCAAAAGATTTTTTTAAATATCTCCAAAAATAGTTTTGCTACGGCCTACTATCATATATTGGCAGAATCTGTGGACTCCCAGTGATCACAAAAAACGCTTAAAATCGCTCTATCTCTTCTGGTTTAGCCAGAAAACGCGTTTAAAGTTTTGCAAAAGATTTTTTAAATATCTCCAAAAATATTTTTGCTACGGCCTATTATCATATATTGGCAGAATCTGTGAACTCCCAGTGATCACAAAAAACGCTTAAAATCGCTCTATCTCTTCTAGTTTAGCCAGAAAACGCGTTTAAAGTTTTGCAAAAGATTGTTTTAAATATCTCCAAAAATATTTTTGCTACGGCCTATTATCATATATTGGCAGAATCTGTGGATTCCCAGTGATCACAAAAAACGCTTAAAATCGCTCTATCTCTTCTAGTTTAGAAAGAAAACGAGTTTAAAGTTTTGCAAAAGATTTTTTTTAAATATCTCCAAAAATATTTTTGCTACGGCTTATTATCATATATTGGCAGAATCTGTGGACTCCCAGTGATCACAAAAAACGCTTAAAATCGCTCTGTCTCTTCTAGTTTAGCCAGAAAACGTGTTTAAAGTTTTGCAAAAGATTTTTTTAAATATCTCTAAAAATAGTTTTGCTACGGCCTATTATTATATATTGGCAGAATCTGTGGATTCCCAGTGATCACAAAAAACGCTTAAAATCGCTCTATCTCTTCTAGTTTAGCCAGAAAACGCGTTTAAAGTTTTGCAAAAGATTTTTTTAAATATCTCCAAAAATATTTTTGCTACGGCCTATTATCATATATTGGCAGAATCTGTGGGTTGCCAGTGATCACAAAAAACGCTTAAAATCGCTCTATCTCTTCTAGTTTAGCCAGAAAACGCATTTAAAGTTTTGCAAAAGATTTTTTTAAATATCTCCTGAAATATTTTTGCTACGGCCTATTATCATATATTGGCAGAATCTGTGGATTCCCAGTGATCACAAAAAACGCTTAAAATCGCTCTATCTCTTCTAGTTTAGCCAGAAAACGAGTTTAAAGTTTTGCAAAAGATTTTTTTAAATATCTCCAAAAATATTTTTGCTACGGAACATTATCATATATTGGCAGAATCTGTGGACTCCCAGTGATCACAAAAAACGCTTAAAATCGCTCTATCTCTTCTAGTTTAGCCAGAAAACGCGTTTAAAGTTTTGCAAAAGATTGTTTTGAATATCTCCAAAAATATTTTTGCTACGGCCTATTATCATATATTGGCAGAATCTGTGGGTTGCCAGTGATCACAAAAAACGCTTAAAATCGCTCTATCTCTTCTAGTTTAACCAGAAAACGCGTTTAAAGTTTTGCAAAAGATTTTTTTAAATATCTCCAAAAATAGTTTTGCTACGGCCTATTATTATATATTGGCAGAATCTGTGGATTCCCAGTGATCACAAAAAACGCTTAAAATCGCTCTATCTCTTCTAGTTTAGCCAGAAAACGCGTTTAAAGTTTTGCAAAAGATTTTTTTAAATATCTCTAAAAATAGTTTTGCTACGGCCTGTTATTATATATTGGCAGAATCTGTGGATTCCCAGTGATCACAAAAAACGCTTAAAATCGCTCTATCTCTTCTAGTTTAGCCAGAAGACGAGTTTAAAGTTTTGCAAAAGATTTTTTTAAATATCTCCAAAAATATTTCTGCTACGGCTTAATATCATATATTGGCAGAATCTGTGGATTCCCAGTGATCACAAAAAACGCTTAAAATCGCTCTATCTCTTCTAGTTTAGCCAGAAAACGCGTTTAAAGTTTTGCAAAAGATTTTTTTAAATATCTCCAAAAATAGTTTTGCTACGGCCTATTATTATATATTGGCAGAATCTGTGGATTCCCAGTGATCACAAAAAACGCTTAAAATCGCTCTATCTCTTCTGGTTTAGCCAGAAAACGCGTTTAAAGTTTTGCAAAAGATTTTTTTAAATATCTCTAAAAATAGTTTTGCTACGGCCTATTATTATATATTGGCAGAATCTGTGGATTCCCAGTGATCACAAAAAACGCTTAAAATCGCTCTATCTCTTCTAGTTTAGCCAGAAAACGAGTTTAAAGTTTTGCAAAAGATTTTTTTAAATATCTCCAAAAATATTTTTGCTACGGCTTATTATCATATATTGGCAGAATCTGTGGATTCCCAGTGATCGCAAAAAACGCTTAAAATTGCTCTATCTCTTCTAGCTTAGCCAGAAAACGCGTTTAAAGTTTTGCAAAAGATTTTTTTAAATATCTCTAAAAATAGTTTTGCTACGGCCTATTATTATATATTGGGAGAATCTGTGGATTCCCAGTGATCACAAAAAACGCTTAAAATCGCTCTATCTCTTCTAGTTTAGCCAGAAAACGAGTTTAAAGTTTTGCAAAAGATTTTCTTAAATACCTCCAAAAATATTTTTGCTACGGCCTATTATCATATATTGGCAGAATCTGTGGATTCCCAGTGATCACAAAAAACGCTTAAAATCGCTCTATCTCTTCTAGTTTAGCCAGAAAACGCGTTTAAAGTTTTGCAAAAGATTTTTTTAAATATCTCCAAAAATATTTTTGCTACGGCCTATTATTATATATTGGCAGAATCTGTGGATTCCCAGTGATCACAAAAAACGCTTAAAATCGCTCTATCTCTTCTAGTTTAGCCAGAAGACGAGTTTAAAGTTTTGCAAAAGATTTTTTTAAATATCTCCAAAAATATTTCTGCTACGGCTTAATATCATATATTGGCAGAATCTGTGGATTCCCAGTGATCACAAAAAACGCTTAAAATCGCTCTATCTCTTCTAGTTTAGCCAGAAAACGCGTTTAAAGTTTTGCAAAAGATTTTTTTAAATATCTCCAAAAATAGTTTTGCTACGGCCTATTATTATATATTGGCAGAATCTGTGGATTCCCAGTGATCACAAAAAACGCTTAAAATCGCTCTATCTCTTCTAGTTTAGCCAGAAAACGCGTTTAAAGTTTTGCAAAAGATTTTTTTAAATATCTCTAAAAATAGTTTTGCTACGGCCTATTATTATATATTGGCAGAATCTGTGGATTCCCAGTGATCACAAAAAACGCTTAAAATCGCTCTATCTCTTCTAGTTTAGCCAGAAAACGAGTTTAAAGTTTTGCAAAAGATTTTTTTAAATATCTCCAAAAATATTTTTGCTACGGCTTATTATCATATATTGGCAGAATCTGTGGATTCCCAGTGATCGCAAAAAACGCTTAAAATTGCTCTATCTCTTCTAGCTTAGCCAGAAAACGCGTTTAAAGTTTTGCAAAAGATTTTTTTAAATATCTCTAAAAATAGTTTTGCTACGGCCTATTATTATATATTGGCAGAATCTGTGGATTCCCAGTGATCACAAAAAACGCTTAAAATCGCTCTATCTCTTCTAGTTTAGCCAGAAAACGAGTTTAAAGTTTTGCAAAAGATTTTCTTAAATACCTCCAAAAATATTTTTGCTACGGCCTATTATCATATATTGGCAGAATCTGTGGATTCCCAGTGATCACAAAAAACGCTTAAAATCGCTCTATCTCTTCTAGTTTAGCCAGAAAACGCGTTTAAAGTTTTGCAAAAGATTTTTTTAAATATCTCCAAAAATATTTTTGCTACGGCCTATTATCATATATTGGCAGAATCTGTGGATTCCCAGTGATCACAAAAAACGCTTAAAATCGCTCTATCTCTTCTAGTTTAGCCAGAAAACGAGTTTAAAGTTTTGCAAAAGATTTTTTTAAATATCTCCAAAAATATTTTTGCTACGGCTTATTATCATATATTGGCAGAATCTGTGGACTCCCAGTGATCACAAAAAACGCTTAAAATCGCTCTATCTCTTCTAGCTTAGCCAGAAAACGCGTTTAAAGTTTTGCAAAAGATTTTTTTAAATATCTCTAAAAATAGTTTTGCTACGGCCTATTATTATATATTGGCAGAATCTGTGGATTCCCAGTGATCACAAAAAACGCTTAAAATCGCTCTATCTCTTCTAGTTTAGCCAGAAAACGAGTTTAAAGTTTTGCAAAAGATTTTCTTAAATACCTCCAAAAATATTTTTGCTACGGCCTATTATCATATATTGGCAGAATCTGTGGATTCCCAGTGATCACAAAAAACGCTTAAAATCGCTCTATCTCTTCTAGTTTAGCCAGAAAACGCGTTTAAAGTTTTGCAAAAGATTTTTTTAAATATCTCCAAAAATATTTTTGCTACGGCCTATTATCATATATTGGCAGAATCTGTGGATTCCCAGTGATCACAAAAAACGCTTAAAATCGCTCTATCTCTTCTAGTTTAGCCAGAAAACGAGTTTAAAGTTTTGCAAAAGATTTTTTTAAATATCTCCAAAAATATTTTTGCTACGGCTTATTATCATATATTGGCAGAATCTGTGGACTCCCAGTGATCACAAAAAACGCTTAAAATCGCTCTATCTCTTCTAGTTTAGCCAGAAAACGAGTTTAAAGTTTTGCAAAAGATTTTCTTAAATACCTCCAAAAATATTTTTGCTACGGCCTATTATCATATATTGGCAGAATCTGTGGATTCCCAGTGATCACAAAAAACGCTTAAAATCGCTCTATCTCTTCTAGTTTAGCCAGAAAACGCGTTTAAAGTTTTGCAAAAGATTTTTTTAAATATCTCCAAAAATATTTTTGCTACGGCCTATTATCATATATTGGCAGAATCTGTGGATTCCCAGTGATCACAAAAAACGCTTAAAATCGCTCTATCTCTTCTAGTTTAGCCAGAAAACGAGTTTAAAGTTTTGCAAAAGATTTTTTTAAATATCTCCAAAAATATTTTTGCTACGGCTTATTATCATATATTGGCAGAATCTGTGGACTCCCAGTGATCACAAAAAACGCTTAAAATCGCTCTATCTCTTCTAGCTTAGCCAGAAAACGCGTTTAAAGTTTTGCAAAAGATTTTTTTAAATATCTCTAAAAATAGTTTTGCTACGGCCTATTATTATATATTGGCAGAATCTGTGGATTCCCAGTGATCACAAAAAACGCTTAAAATCGCTCTATCTCTTCTAGCTTAGCCAGAAAACGCGTTTAAAGTTTTGCAAAAGATTTTTTTAAATATCTCTAAAAATAGTTTTGCTACGGCCTATTATTATATATTGGCAGAATCTGTGGATTCCCAGTGATCACAAAAAACGCTTAAAATCGCTCTATCTCTTCTAGTTTAGCCAGAAAACGAGTTTAAAGTTTTGCAAAAGATTTTCTTAAATACCTCCAAAAATATTTTTGCTACGGCCTATTATCATATATTGGCAGAATCTGTGGATTCCCAGTGATCACAAAAAACGCTTAAAATCGCTCTATCTCTTCTAGTTTAGCCAGAAAACGCGTTTAAAGTTTTGCAAAAGATTTTTTTAAATATCTCCAAAAATATTTTTGCTACGGCCTATTATCATATATTGGCAGAATCTGTGGATTCCCAGTGATCACAAAAAACGCTTAAAATCGCTCTATCTCTTCTAGTTTAGCCAGAAAACGCGTTTAAAGTTTTGCAAAAGATTTTTTTTTAAATATCTCTAAAAATAGTTTTGCTACGGCCTATTATTATATATTGGCAGAATCTGTGGATTCCCAGTGATCACAAAAAACGCTTAAAATCGCTCTATCTCTTCTAGTTTAGCCAGAAAACGAGTTTAAAGTTTTGCAAAAGATTTTTTTAAATATCTCCAAAAATATTTCTGCTACAGCCTATTATCATATATTGGCAGAATCTGTGGATTCCCAGTGATCACAAAAAACGCTTAAAATCGCTCTATCTCTTCTAGTTTAGCCAGAAAACGCGTTTAAAGTTTTGCAAAAGATTTTTTTAAATATCTCCAAAAATA
The DNA here is from genome assembly GCF_029603195.1 of Condylostylus longicornis. Classification (NCBI taxonomy): domain Eukaryota; kingdom Metazoa; phylum Arthropoda; class Insecta; order Diptera; family Dolichopodidae; genus Condylostylus; species Condylostylus longicornis. The sequence continues at coordinate 28,877 of NW_026578586.1, forward strand.
GTTTTGCTACGGCCTATTATTATATATTGGCAGAATCTGTGGATTCCCAGTGATCACAAAAACGCTTAAAATCGCTCTATCTCTTCTAGTTTAGCCAGAAAACGCGTTTAAAGTTTTGCAAAAGATTTTTTTAAATATCTCTAAAAATAGTTTTGCTACGGCCTATTATTATATATTGGCAGAATCTGTGGATTCCCAGTGATCACAAAAAACGCTTAAAATCGCTCTATCTCTTCTAGTTTAGCCAGAAAACGAGTTTAAAGTTTTGCAAAAGATTTTTTTAAATATCTCCAAAAATATTTTTGCTACGGCTTATTATCATATATTGGCAGAATCTGTGGATTCCCAGTGATCGCAAAAAACGCTTAAAATTGCTCTATCTCTTCTAGCTTAGCCAGAAAACGCGTTTAAAGTTTTGCAAAAGATTTTTTTAAATATCTCCAAAAATATTTTTGCTACGGCCTATTATCATATATTGGCAGAATCTGTGGATTCCCAGTGATCACAAAAAACGCTTAAAATCGCTCTATCTCTTCTAGTTTAGCCAGAAAACGCGTTTAAAGTTTTGCAAAAGATTTTTTTAAATATCTCTAAAAATAGTTTTGCTACGGCCTATTATTATATATTGGCAGAATCTGTGGATTCCCAGTGATCACAAAAAACGCTTAAAATCGCTCTATCTCTTCTAGTTTAGCCAGAAAACGAGTTTAAAGTTTTGCAAAAGATTTTTTTAAATATCTCCAAAAATATTTTTGCTACGGCTTATTATCATATATTGGCAGAATCTGTGGATTCCCAGTGATCGCAAAAAACGCTTAAAATTGCTCTATCTCTTCTAGCTTAGCCAGAAAACGCGTTTAAAGTTTTGCAAAAGATTTTTTTAAATATCTCTAAAAATAGTTTTGCTACGGCCTATTATTATATATTGGCAGAATCTGTGGATTCCCAGTGATCACAAAAAACGCTTAAAATCGCTCTATCTCTTCTAGTTTAGCCAGAAAACGAGTTTAAAGTTTTGCAAAAGATTTTCTTAAATACCTCCAAAAATATTTTTGCTACGGCCTATTATCATATATTGGCAGAATCTGTGGATTCCCAGTGATCACAAAAAACGCTTAAAATCGCTCTATCTCTTCTAGTTTAGCCAGAAAACGCGTTTAAAGTTTTGCAAAAGATTTTTTTAAATATCTCCAAAAATAGTTTTGCTACGGCCTATTATTATATATTGGCAGAATCTGTGGATTCCCAGTGATCACAAAAAACGCTTAAAATCGCTCTATCTCTTCTAGTTTAGCCAGAAAACGCGTTTAAAGTTTTGCAAAAGATTTTTTTAAATATCTCTAAAAATAGTTTTGCTACGGCCTATTATTATATATTGGCAGAATCTGTGGATTCCCAGTGATCACAAAAAACGCTTAAAATCGCTCTATCTCTTCTAGTTTAGCCAGAAAACGAGTTTAAAGTTTTGCAAAAGATTTTCTTAAATACCTCCAAAAATATTTTTGCTACGGCCTATTATCATATATTGGCAGAATCTGTGGATTCCCAGTGATCACAAAAAACGCTTAAAATCGCTCTATCTCTTCTAGTTTAGCCAGAAAACGCGTTTAAAGTTTTGCAAAAGATTTTTTTAAATATCTCCAAAAATATTTTTGCTACGGCCTATTATCATATATTGGCAGAATCTGTGGATTCCCAGTGATCACAAAAAACGCTTAAAATCGCTCTATCTCTTCTAGTTTAGCCAGAAAACGCGTTTAAAGTTTTGCAAAAGATTTTTTTTTAAATATCTCCAAAAATAATTTTGCTAAGGCCTATTATCATATATTGGCAGAATCTGTGGACTCCCAGTGATCACAAAAAACGCTTAAAATCGCTCTATCTCTTCTAGTTTAGCCAGAAAACGCGTTTAAAGTTTTGCAAAAGATTTTTTTAAATATCTCTAAAAATAGTTTTGCTACGGCCTATTATTATATATTGGCAGAATCTGTGGATTCCCAGTGATCACAAAAAACGCTTAAAATCGCTCTATCTCTTCTAGTTTAGTCAGAAAACGAGTTTAAAGTTTTGCAAAAGATTTTTTTAAATATCTCCAAAAATATTTTTGCTACGGCTTATTATCATATATTGGCAGAATCTGTGGATTCCCAGTGATCACAAAAAACGCTTAAAATTGCTCTATCTCTTCTAGTTTAGCCAGAAAACGCGTTTAAAATTTTGCAAAAGATTTTTTTAAATATCTCTAAAAATAGTTTTGCTACGGCCTATTATTATATATTGGCAGAATCTGTGGATTCCCAGTGATCACAAAAAACGCTTAAAATCGCTCTATCTCTTCTAGTTTAGCCAGAAAACGCGTTTAAAGTTTTGCAAAAGATTTTTTTTTAAATATCTCCAAAAATAATTTTGCTATGGCCTATTGTCATATATTGGCAGAATCTGTGGACTCCCAGTGATCACAAAAAACGCTTAAAATCGCTCTATCTCTTCTAGTTTAGCCAGAAAACGCGTTTAAAGTTTTGCAAAAGATTTTTTTAAATATCTCCAAAAATATTTTTGCTACGGCCTATTATCATATATTGGCAGAATCTGTGGACTCCCAGTGATCACAAAAAACGCTTAAAATCGCTCTATCTCTTCTAGTTTAGCCAGAAAACGAGTTTAAAGTTTTGCAAAAGATTTTTTTAAATATCTCCAAAAATATTTTTGCTACGGCTTATTATCATATATTGGCAGAATCTGTGGACTCCCAGTGATCACAAAAAACGCTTAAAATCGCTCTATCTCTTCTAGTTTAGCCAGAAAACGCGTTTAAAGTTTTGCAAAAGATTTTTTTAAATATCTCCAAAAATATTTTTGCTACGGCTTATTATCATATATTGGCAGAATCTGTGGACTCCCAGTGATCACAAAAAACGCTTAAAATCGCTCTATCTCTTCTAGTTTAGCCAGAAAACGAGTTTAAAGTTTTGCAAAAGATTTTTTTAAATATCTCCAAAAATATTTTTGCTACGGCTTATTATCATATATTGGCAGAATCTGTGGACTCCCAGTGATCACAAAAAACGCTTAAAATCGCTCTATCTCTTCTAGTTTAGCCAGAAAACGCGTTTAAAGTTTTGCAAAAGATTTTTTTAAATATCTCCAAAAATATTTTTGCTACGGCTTATTATCATATATTGGCAGAATCTGTGGACTCCCAGTGATCACAAAAAACGCTTAAAATCGCTCTATCTCTTCTAGTTTAGCCAGAAAACGCGTTTAAAGTTTTGCAAAAGATTTTTTTAAATATCTCTAAAAATAGTTTTGCTACGGCCTATTATTATATATTGGCAGAATCTGTGGATTCCCAGTGATCACAAAAAACGCTTAAAATCGCTCTATCTCTTCTAGTTTAGCCAGAAAACGCGTTTAAAGTTTTGCAAAAGATTTTTTTAAATATCTCCAAAAATATTTTTGCTACGGCCTATTACCATATATTGGCAGAATCTGTGGATTCCCAGTGATCACAAAAAACGCTTAAAATCGCTTTATCTCTTCTAGTTTAACCAGAAAACGCATTTAAAGTTTTGCAAAAGATTTTTTTAAATATCTCCAAAAATATTTTTGCTACGGCCTATTATCATATATTGGCAGAATCTGTGGATTCCCAGTGATCGCAAAAAACGCTTAAAATTGCTCTATCTCTTCTAGCTTAGCCAGAAAACGCGTTTAAAGTTTTGCAAAAGATTTTTTTAAATATCTCTAAAAATAGTTTTGCTACGGCCTATTATTATATATTGGCAGAATCTGTGGATTCCCAGTGATCACAAAAAACGCTTAAAATCGCTCTATCTCTTCTAGTTTAGCCAGAAAACGAGTTTAAAGTTTTGCAAAAGATTTTCTTAAATACCTCCAAAAATATTTTTGCTACGGCCTATTATCATATATTGGCAGAATCTGTGGATTCCCAGTGATCACAAAAAACGCTTAAAATCGCTCTATCTCTTCTAGTTTAGCCAGAAAACGCGTTTAAAGTTTTGCAAAAGATTTTTTTAAATATCTCCAAAAATAGTTTTGCTACGGCCTATTATTATATATTGGCAGAATCTGTGGATTCCCAGTGATCACAAAAAACGCTTAAAATCGCTCTATCTCTTCTAGTTTAGCCAGAAAACGCGTTTAAAGTTTTGCAAAAGATTTTTTTAAATATCTCTAAAAATAGTTTTGCTACGGCCTATTATTATATATTGGCAGAATCTGTGGATTCCCAGTGATCACAAAAAACGCTTAAAATCGCTCTATCTCTTCTAGTTTAGCCAGAAAACGAGTTTAAAGTTTTGCAAAAGATTTTCTTAAATACCTCCAAAAATATTTTTGCTACGGCCTATTATCATATATTGGCAGAATCTGTGGATTCCCAGTGATCACAAAAAACGCTTAAAATCGCTCTATCTCTTCTAGTTTAGCCAGAAAACGCGTTTAAAGTTTTGCAAAAGATTTTTTTAAATATCTCCAAAAATATTTTTGCTACGGCCTATTATCATATATTGGCAGAATCTGTGGATTCCCAGTGATCACAAAAAACGCTTAAAATCGCTCTATCTCTTCTAGTTTAGCCAGAAAACGCGTTTAAAGTTTTGCAAAAGATTTTTTTTTAAATATCTCCAAAAATAATTTTGCTAAGGCCTATTATTATATATTGGCAGAATCTGTGGATTCCCAGTGATCACAAAAAACGCTTAAAATCGCTCTATCTCTTCTAGTTTAGCCAGAAAACGCGTTTAAAGTTTTGCAAAAGATTTTTTTTTAAATATCTCCAAAAATAATTTTGCTATGGCCTATTGTCATATATTGGTAGAATCTGTGGACTCCCAGTGATCACAAAAAACGCTTAAAATCGCTCTATCTCTTCTAGTTTAGCCAGAAAACGCGTTTAAAGTTTTGCAAAAGATTTTTTAAATATCTCCAAAAATATTTTTGCTACGGCCTATTATCATATATTGGCAGAATCTGTGGACTCCCAGTGATCACAAAAAACGCTTAAAATCGCTCTATCTCTTCTAGTTTAGCCAGAAAACGAGTTTAAAGTTTTGCAAAAGATTTTTTTAAATATCTCCAAAAATATTTTTGCTACGGCTTATTATCATATATTGGCAGAATCTGTGGACTCCCAGTGATCACAAAAAACGCTTAAAATCGCTCTATCTCTTCTAGTTTAGCCAGAAAACGCGTTTAAAGTTTTGCAAAAGATTTTTTTAAATATCTCCAAAAATATTTTTGCTACGGCTTATTATCATATATTGGCAGAATCTGTGGACTCCCAGTGATCACAAAAAACGCTTAAAATCGCTCTATCTCTTCTAGTTTAGCCAGAAAACGAGTTTAAAGTTTTGCAAAAGATTTTTTTAAATATCTCCAAAAATATTTTTGCTACGGCTTATTATCATATATTGGCAGAATCTGTGGACTCCCAGTGATCACAAAAAACGCTTAAAATCGCTCTATCTCTTCTAGTTTAGCCAGAAAACGCGTTTAAAGTTTTGCAAAAGATTTTTTTAAATATCTCCAAAAATATTTTTGCTACGGCTTATTATCATATATTGGCAGAATCTGTGGACTCCCAGTGATCACAAAAAACGCTTAAAATCGCTCTATCTCTTCTAGTTTAGCCAGAAAACGCGTTTAAAGTTTTGCAAAAGATTTTTTTAAATATCTCTAAAAATAGTTTTGCTACGGCCTATTATTATATATTGGCAGAATCTGTGGATTCCCAGTGATCACAAAAAACGCTTAAAATCGCTCTATCTCTTCTAGTTTAGCCAGAAAACGCGTTTAAAGTTTTGCAAAAGATTTTTTTAAATATCTCCAAAAATATTTTTGCTACGGCCTATTACCATATATTGGCGGAATCTGTGGATTCCCAGTGATCACAAAAAACGCTTAAAATCGCTTTATCTCTTCTAGTTTAACCAGAAAACGCATTTAAAGTTTTGCAAAAGATTTTTTTAAATATCTCCAAAAATATTTTTGCTACGGCCTATTATCATATATTGGCAGAATCTGTGGGTTGCCAGTGATCACAAAAAACGCTTAAAATCGCTCTATCTCTTCTAGTTTAGCCAGAAAACGCGTTTAAAGTTTTGCAAAAGATTTTTTTAAATATCTCCAAAAATATTTTTGCAGCGGCCTATTATCATATATTGGCAGAATCTGTGGATTCCCAGTGATCACAAAAAACGCTTAAAATCGCTCTATCTCTTCTAGTTTAGCCAGAAAACGCGTTTAAAGTTTTGCAAAAGATTTTTTTAAATATCTCCAAAAATATTTTTGCTACGGCCTATTATTATATATTGGCAGAATCTGTGGATTCACAGTGATCACAAAAAACGCTTAAAATCGCTCTATCTCTTCTAGTTTAGCCAGAAAACGAGTTTAAAGTTTTGCAAAAGATTTTCTTAAATATTTCCAAAAAAATTTTTGCTACGGCCTATTATCATATATTGTCAGAATCTGTGGATTCCCAGTGATCACAAAAAACGCTTAAAATCGCTCTATCTCTTCTAGTTTAGCCAGAAAACGCGTTTAAAGTTTTGCAAAAGATTTTTTTAAATATCTCCAAAAATATTTTTGCTACGGCCTATTATCATATATTGGCAGAATCTGTGGATTCCCAGTGATCACAAAAAACGCTTAAAATCGCTCTATCTCTTCTAGTTTAGAAAGAAAACGAGTTTAAAGTTTTGCAAAAGATTTTTTTAAATATCTCCAAAAATATTTTTGCTACGGCTTATTATCATATATTGGCAGAATCTGTGGATTCCCAGTGATCACAAAAAACGCTTAAAATCGCTCTATCTCTTCTAGTTTAGCCAGAAAACGCGTTTAAAGTTTTGCAAAAGATTTTTTTAAATATCTCTAAAAATAGTTTTGCTACGGCCTATTATTATATATTGGCAGAATCTGTGGATTCCCAGTGATCACAAAAAACGCTTAAAATCGCTCTATCTCTTCTAGTTTAGCCAGAAAACGAGTTTAAAGTTTTGCAAAAGATTTTTTTAAATATCTCCAAAAATATTTTTGCTACGGCTTATTATCATATATTGGCAGAATCTGTGGATTCCCAGTGATCGCAAAAAACGCTTAAAATTGCTCTATCTCTTCTAGCTTAGCCAGAAAACGCGTTTAAAGTTTTGCAAAAGATTTTTTTCAATATCTCTAAAAATAGTTTTGCTACGGCCTATTATTATATATTGGCAGAATCTGTGGATTCCCAGTGATCACAAAAAACGCTTAAAATCGCTCTATCTCTTCTAGTTTAGCCAGAAAACGCGTTTAAAGTTTTGCAAAAGATTTTTTTAAATATCTCCAAAAATATTTTTGCTACGGCCTATTATCATATATTGGCAGAATCTGTGGATTCCCAGTGATCACAAAAAACGCTTAAAATCGCTCTATCTCTTCTAGTTTAGCCAGAAAACGCGTTTAAAGTTTTGCAAAAGATTTTTTTTTAAATATCTCCAAAAATAATTTTGCTAAGGCCTATTATCATATATTGGCAGAATCTGTGGACTCCCAGTGATCACAAAAAACGCTTAAAATCGCTCTATCTCTTCTAGTTTAGCCAGAAAACGCGTTTAAAGTTTTGCAAAAGATTTTTTTAAATATCTCTAAAAATAGTTTTGCTACGGCCTATTATTATATATTGGCAGAATCTGTGGATTCCCAGTGATCACAAAAAACGCTTAAAATCGCTCTATCTCTTCTAGTTTAGCCAGAAAACGCGTTTAAAGTTTTGCAAAAGATTTTTTTAAATATCTCCAAAAATATTTTTGCTACGGCCTATTACCATATATTGGCAGAATCTGTGGATTCCCAGTGATCACAAAAAACGCTTAAAATCGCTTTATCTCTTCTAGTTTAACCAGAAAACGCATTTAAAGTTTTGCAAAAGATTTTTTTAAATATTTCCAAAAATATTTTTGCTACGGCCTATTATCATATATTGGCAGAATCTGTGGGTTGCCAGTGATCACAAAAAACGCTTAAAATCGCTCTATCTCTTCTAGTTTAGCCAGAAAACGCGTTTAAAGTTTTGCAAAAGATTTTTTTAAATATCTCCAAAAATATTTTTGCAGCGGCCTATTATCATATATTGGCAGAATCTGTGGATTCCCAGTGATCACAAAAAACGCTTAAAATCGCTCTATCTCTTCTAGTTTAGAAAGAAAACGAGTTTAAAGTTTTGCAAAAGATTTTTTTAAATATCTCCAAAAATATTTTTGCTACGGCTTATTATCATATATTGGCAGAATCTGTGGATTCCCAGTGATTACAAAAAACGCTTAAAATCGCTCTATCTCTTCTAGTTTAGCCAGAAAACGCGTTTAAAGTTTTGCAAAAGATTTTTTTAAATATCTCTAAAAATAGTTTTGCTACGGCCTATTATTATATATTGGCAGAATCTGTGGATTCCCAGTGATCACAAAAAACGCTTAAAATCGCTCTATCTCTTCTAGTTTAGCCAGAAAACGAGTTTAAAGTTTTGCAAAAGATTTTTTTAAATATCTCCAAAAATATTTTTGCTACGGCTTATTATCATATATTGGCAGAATCTGTGGATTCCCAGTGATCGCAAAAAACGCTTAAAATTGCTCTATCTCTTCTAGCTTAGCCAGAAAACGCGTTTAAAGTTTTGCAAAAGATTTTTTTCAATATCTCTAAAAATAGTTTTGCTACGGCCTATTATTATATATTGGCAGAATCTGTGGATTCCCAGTGATCACAAAAAAACGCTTAAAATCGCTCTATCTCTTCTAGTTTAGCCAGAAAACGAGTTTAAAGTTTTGCAAAAGATTTTCTTAAATACCTCCAAAAATATTTTTGCTACGGCCTATTATCATATATTGGCAGAATCTGTGGATTCCCAGTGATCACAAAAAACGCTTAAAATCGCTCTATCTCTTCTAGTTTAGCCAGAAAACGCGTTTAAAGTTTTGCAAAAGATTTTTTTAAATATCTCCAAAAATATTTTTGCTACGGCCTATTATCATATATTGGCAGAATCTGTGGATTCCCAGTGATCACAAAAAACGCTTAAAATCGCTCTATCTGTTCTAGTTTAGCCAGAAAACGCGTTTAATGTTTTGCAAAAGATTTTTTTTTAAATATCTCCAAAAATAATTTTGCTAAGGCCTATTATCATATATTGGCAGAATCTGTGGACTCCCAGTGATCACAAAAAAACGCTTAAAATCGCTCTATCTCTTCTAGTTTAGCCAGAAAACGCGTTTAAAGTTTTGCAAAAGATTTTTTTAAATATCTCTAAAAATAGTTTTGCTACGGCCTATTATTATATATTGGCAGAATCTGTGGATTCCCAGTGATCACAAAAAACGCTTAAAATCGCTCTATCTCTTCTAGTTTAGCCAGAAAACGCGTTTAAAGTTTTTGCAAAAGATTTTTTTAAATATCTCCAAAAATATTTTTGCTACGGCCTATTACCATATATTGGCAGAATCTGTGGATTCCCAGTGATCACAAAAAACGCTTAAAATCGCTTTATCTCTTCTAGTTTAACCAGAAAACGCATTTAAAGTTTTGCAAAAGATTTTTTTAAATATTTCCAAAAATATTTTTGCTACGGCCCTATTATCATATATTGGCAGAATCTGTGGGTTGCCAGTGATCACAAAAAACGCTTAAAATCGCTCTATCTCTTCTAGTTTAGCCAGAAAACGCGTTTAAAGTTTTGCAAAAGATTTTTTTAAATATCTCCAAAAATATTTTTGCAGCGGCCTATTATCATATATTGGCAGAATCTGTGGATTCCCAGTGATCACAAAAAAACGCTTAAAATCGCTCTATCTCTTCTAGTTTAGCCAGAAAACGCGTTTAAAGTTTTGCAAAAGATTTTTTTAAATATCTCCAAAAATATTTTTGCTACGGCCTATTATTATATATTGGCAGAATCTGTGGATTCCCAGTGATCACAAAAAACGCTTAAAATCGCTCTATCTGTTCTAGTTTAGCCAGAAAACGCGTTTTAATGTTTTGCAAAAGATTTTTTTTTAAATATCTCCAAAAATAATTTTGCTAAGGCCTATTATCATATATTGGCAGAATCTGTGGACTCCCAGTGATCACAAAAAACGCTTAAAATCGCTCTATCTCTTCTAGTTTAGCCAGAAAACGCGTTTAAAGTTTTGTAAAAGATTTTTTTAAATATCTCTAAAAATAGTTTTGCTACGGCCTATTATTATATATTGGCAGAATCTGTGGATTCCCAGTGATCACAAAAAAACGCTTAAAATCGCTCTATCTCTTCTAGTTTAGCCAGAAAACGCGTTTAAAGTTTTGCAAAAGATTTTTTTAAATATCTCCAAAAATATTTTTGCTACGGCCTATTACCATATATTGGCAGAATCTGTGGATTCCCAGTGATCACAAAAAAACGCTTAAAATCGCTTTATCTCTTCTAGTTTAACCAGAAAACGCATTTAAAGTTTTGCAAAAGATTTTTTTAAATATTTCCAAAAATATTTTTGCTACGGCCTATTATCATATATTGGCAGAATCTGTGGGTTGCCAGTGATCACAAAAAACGCTTAAAATCGCTCTATCTCTTCTAGTTTAGCCAGAAAACGCGTTTAAAGTTTTGCAAAAGATTTTTTTAAATATCTCCAAAAATATTTTTGCAGCGGCCTATTATCATATATTGGCAGAATCTGTGGATTCCCAGTGATCACAAAAAACGCTTAAAATCGCTCTATCTCTTCTAGTTTAGCCAGAAAACGCGTTTAAAGTTTTGCAAAAGATTTTTTTAAATATCTCCAAAAATATTTTTGCTACGGCCTATTATTATATATTGGCAGAATCTGTGGATTCCCAGTGATCACAAAAAACGCTTAAAATCGCTCTATCTCTTCTAGTTTAGCCAGAAAACGAGTTTAAAGTTTTGCAAAAGATTTTCTTAAATATTTCCAAAAAAATTTTTGCTACGGCCTATTATCATATATTGTCAGAATCTGTGGATTCCCAGTGATCACAAAAAACGCTTAAAATCGCTCTATCTCTTCTAGTTTAGCCAGAAAACGCGTTTAAAGTTTTGCAAAAGATTTTTTTAAATATCTCCAAAAATATTTTTGCTACGGCCTATTATCATATATTGGCAGAATCTGTGGATTCCCAGTGATCACAAAAAACGCTTAAAATCGCTCTATCTCTTCTAGTTTAGCCAGAAAACGAGTTTAAAGTTTTGCAAAAGATTTTTTTTAAATATCTCCAAAAATATTTTTGCTACGGCTTATTATCATATATTGGCAGAATCTGTGGACTCCCAGTGATCACAAAAAACGCTTAAAATCGCTCTATCTCTTCTAGTTTAGCCAGAAAACGCGTTTAAAGTTTTGCAAAAGATTGTTTTAAATATCTCCAAAAATATTTTTGCTACGGCCTATTATCATATATTGGCAGAATCTGTGGATTCCCAGTGATCACAAAAAACGCTTAAAATCGCTCTATCTCTTCTAGTTTAGCCAGAAAACGCGTTTAAAGTTTTGCAAAAGATTTTTTTAAATATCTCCAAAAATATTTTTGCTACGGCTTATTATCATATATTGGCAGAATCTGTGGACTCCCAGTCATCACAAAAAACGCTTAAAATCGCTCTATCTCTTCTAGTTTAGCCAGAAAACGCGTTTAAAGTTTTGCAAAAGATTTTTTTAAATATCTCCAAAAATATTTTTGCTACGGCTTATTATCATATATTGGCAGAATCTGTGGACTCCCAGTGATCACAAAAAACGCTTAAAATCGCTCTATCTCTTCTAGTTTAGCCAGAAAACGCGTTTAAAGTTTTGCAAAAGATTTTTTTAAATATCTCCAAAAATATTTTTGCAGCGGCCTATTATCATATATTGGCAGAATCTGTGGATTCCCAGTGATCACAAAAAACGCTTAAAATCGCTCTATCTCTTCTAGTTTAGCCAGAAAACGCGTTTAAAGTTTTGCAAAAGATTTTTTTAAATATCTCCAAAAATATTTTTGCTACGGCCTATTATTATATATTGGCAGAATCTGTGGATTCCCAGTGATCACAAAAAACGATTAAAATCGCTCTATCTCTTCTAGTTTAGCCAGAAAACGAGTTTAAAGTTTTGCAAAAGATTTTCTTAAATATTTCCAAAAAAAATTTTTGCTACGGCCTATTATCATATATTGTCAGAATCTGTGGATTCCCAGTGATCACAAAAAACGCTTAAAATCGCTCTATCTCTTCTAGTTTAGCCAGAAAACGCGTTTAAAGTTTTGCAAAAGATTTTTTTAAATATCTCCAAAAATATTTTTGCTACGGCCTATTATCATATATTGGCAGAATCTGTGGATTCCCAGTGATCACAAAAAACGCTTAAAATCGCTCTATCTCTTCTAGTTTAGCCAGAAAACGAGTTTAAAGTTTTGCAAAAGATTTTTTTAAATATCTCCAAAAATATTTTTGCTACGGCTTATTATCATATATTGGCAGAATCTGTGGACTCCCAGTGATCACAAAAAACGCTTAAAATCGCTCTATCTCTTCTAGTTTAGCCAGAAAACGCGTTTAAAGTTTTGCAAAAGATTGTTTTAAATATCTCCAAAAATATTTTTGCTACGGCCTATTATCATATATTGGCAGAATCTGTGGATTCCCAGTGATCACAAAAAACGCTTAAAATCGCTCTATCTCTTCTAGTTTAGCCAGAAAACGCGTTTAAAGTTTTGCAAAAGATTTTTTTAAATATCTCCAAAAATATTTTTGCTACGGCTTATTATCATATATTGGCAGAATCTGTGGACTCCCAGTGATCACAAAAAACGCTTAAAATCGCTCTATCTCTTCTAGTTTAGCCAGAAAACGCGTTTAAAGTTTTGCAAAAGATTTTTTTAAATATCTCCAAAAAATATTTTTGCTACGGCTTATTATCATATATTGGCAGAATCTGTGGACTCCCAGTGATCACAAAAAACGCTTAAAATCGCTCTATCTCTTCTAGTTTAGCCAGAAAACGAGTTTAAAGTTTTGCAAAAGATTTTTTTAAATATCTCCAAAAATATTTTTGCTACGGCTTATTATCATATATTGGCAGAATCTGTGGACTCCCAGTGATCACAAAAAAACGCTTAAAAATCGCTCTATCTCTTCTAGTTTAGCCAGAAAACGCGTTTAAAGTTTTGCAAAAGATTTTTTTAAATATCTCCAAAAATATTTTTGCTACGGCCTATTATTATATATTGGCAGAATCTGTGGACTCCCAGTGATCACAAAAAACGCTTAAAATCGCTCTATCTCTTCTAGTTTAGCCAGAAAACGCGTTTAAAGTTTTGCAAAAGATTTTTTTAAATATCTCTAAAAATAGTTTTGCTACGGCCTATTATTATATATTGGCAGAATCTGTGGATTCCCAGTGATCACAAAAAACGCTTAAAATCGCTCTATCTCTTCTAGTTTAGCCAGAAAACGCGTTTAAAGTTTTGCAAAAGATTTTTTTTAAATATCTCCAAAAATATTTTTGCTACGGCCTATTACCATATATTGGCAGAATCTGTGGATTCCCAGTGATCACAAAAAACGCTTAAAATCGCTTTATCTCTTCTAGTTTAACCAGAAAACGCATTTAAAGTTTTGCAAAAGATTTTTTTAAATATCTCCAAAAATATTTTTGCTACGGCCTATTATCATATATTGGCAGAATCTGTGGGTTGCCAGTGATCACAAAAAACGCTTAAAATCGCTCTATCTCTTCTAGTTTAGCCAGAAAACGCGTTTAAAGTTTTGCAAAAGATTTTTTTAAATATCTCCAAAAATATTTTTGCAGCGGCCTGTTATCATATATTGGCAGAATCTGTGGATTCCCAGTGATCACAAAAAAACGCTTAAAATCGCTCTATCTCTTCTAGTTTAGCCAGAAAACGCGTTTAAAGTTTTGCAAAAGATTTTTTTAAATATCTCCAAAAATATTTTTGCTACGGCCTATTATTATATATTGGCAGAATCTGTGGATTCCCAGTGATCACAAAAAACGCTTAAAATCGCTCTATCTCTTCTAGTTTAGCCAGAAAACGAGTTTAAAGTTTTGCAAAAGATTTTCTTAAATATTTCCAAAAAAATTTTTGCTACGGCCTATTATCATATATTGTCAGAATCTGTGGATTCCCAGTGATCACAAAAAACGCTTAAAATCGCTCTATCTCTTCTAGTTTAGCCAGAAAACGCGTTTAAAGTTTTGCAAAAGATTTTTTTAAATATCTCCAAAAATATTTTTGCTACGGCCTATTATCATATTGGCAGAATCTGTGGATTCCCAGTGATCACAAAAAACGCTTAAAATCGCTCTATCTCTTCTAGTTTAGCCAGAAAACGCGTTTAAAGTTTTGCAAAAGATTTTTTTTTAAATATCTCCAAAAATAATTTTGCTATGGCCTATTATCATATATTGGCACAATCTGTGGACTCCCAGTGATCACAAAAAAACGCTTAAAATCGCTCTATCTCTTCTAGTTTAGCCAGAAAACGCGTTTAAAGTTTTGCAAAAGATTTTTTTAAATATCTCCAAAAATATTTTTGCTACGGCTTATTATCATATATTGGCAGAATCTGTGGACTCCCAGTGATCACAAAAAACGCTTAAAATCGCTCTATCTCTTCTAGTTTAGCCAGAAAACGCGTTTAAAGTTTTGCAAAAGATTTTTTTAAATATCTCCAAAAATATTTTTGCAGCGGCCTATTATCATATATTGGCAGAATCTGTGGATTCCCAGTGATCACAAAAAACGCTTAAAATCGCTCTATCTCTTCTAGTTTAGCCAGAAAACGCGTTTAAAGTTTTGCAAAAGATTTTTTTAAATATCTCCAAAAATATTTTTGCTACGGCCTATTATTATATATTGGCAGAATCTGTGGATTCCCAGTGATCACAAAAAACGCTTAAAATCGCTCTATCTCTTCTAGTTTAGCCAGAAAACGAGTTTAAAGTTTTGCAAAAGATTTTCTTAAATATTTCCAAAA
>NW_026578587.1:0-17784 GCF_029603195.1 Condylostylus longicornis
TGCTGCTTTTTTGCGCTTGCACTCCAGCTTCATAGAGCGGAAGAAAATGATGACGATCCACCTCCCCTTTTGGAGCAACCCGAGAAAAAAACAGCAGATATTGTGGTTTCTTCTGATTTTTTTACGTAAGTGATGATGAATTTCAGCGCCCATTACCGTTTGTCTTGTAGTGAAGAACTGTATGGACCAAGCCAGAACATTCTTCGACCCTCCAATATCTACCTTCTACAGGCCGGTTAGGTACTCCCATGGTGTGTTTCGTCTGAATTTGGATGCGCCAGGGGTTGTCGATGGAGCTAGAAGAGAATTTAGGCGTCGTTTACTAAGAGATCCACTAACGCAGCAACGCGTTATCGCCGCGCTGGCGTTTGCGCTTGTGTGGAAGTCAGGACAAGAGGCAATGATTGTATTCATCTTCAATCTTTCTCAGTGTACGGATTTGAACTGTACGATCCTCTGAAGCATACTGTTCGTAGTATCTCAATAGCAAACACTAAAATCTACATTGTGCAGTGTGACGACTTCAATATTTTCGAAAAAGTGAAGAGGAAGCTGAAAGGAAAGTTGAATGATTATAGAAGTAAGTAACACAAGAATCTGTTGTACTCAAGATCACTTTGACACCAGTGCCTACAAGAGCGGAGACGGGACCGGTAGATTGAACTCAAACAAAGAAGTTTCGGTCCACGCTTAGAGAATTCCTGCCGTAGGTGAGAAATTAAAAGCTAAACAAGAACCACATTCAATCAGTCGTTATGATTTCTAGAAGAACTCCTTTCCGTGTGGTTTGTTTTTGACTTGATGCTCAAGGAGATAGAAACAGAAAAAACACAGCTATGAGTCGTTCAATGTCGCAGTGATACCCCACAACTGAGCCCGAGATCTTCGAGCAGACCTGACTTCCCTCTGGAGCTTTCTAGCTTCCTTTCTCATATTTTTTAGACGTGCTCTTGCCTCTTCTAGTTGGACCTTATTGCTTTGATGGACAGCTTCTTGTAGTCCTTGTTGTCTTTCATAATTCGCCACCATTTGTGAAAGATTTGTAACCCTTTTTTTTCACTTTTTCTTGCTCTTCTGCATGGTTCTGCACTGCGGTTTCTTTGAGAGCAATTTCTCGTTGAGCAGTCACGTCCTTCTCTCTCAATGCTTCTCCTTGCTTAGATGCACCACACGAATAATGGACTTTACAGTATGAGGAGCAAATTGCCGCTGCTTTTTTCTTGATAATTTCCTGATCTTTGAGAAGGAGAACGTGCTTATTTTGCATTAATGCCACCAATCCAGCTGAAGCACCAGCCAGCACTTTCGGTATGTTGTACTTTTCGGCGACTCCAATCGCTATTTCATCCAAAGCCTTTGAAACTTCATTAATCAATGTCAATGCTGGGGCACTTTGTTGGAACTTCTTAATTTCAGCTTTCAGCTGATTTTTAATCATCTCTTTTTTTTTCCCATTTAACAGTTCCCTCACCTCTGGGAGAGAGCTGAGTATGTTTGTTAGAACTAGGAAGTAACTCGGCTTCTCAGACGGATCTCTTGAGATGCCTTGGAGAAGGGGGGTTTTGGCGAATGGAGCACTGGTTAGTTTTGCCACGTTGGAAAGAAATTTTGGCGGTAGGTTCACATCCCCTGTCAGTAGCGCAGAAACGAGGCTCTTGCCCACTCTCTCCAAATTGAATCTCATTTGTTCTTTCTGTATTGCCGCCGGTGTTTTCTTAAGCTTTGACGGTTTCCCTGGCTTCCCTGGCTTCCCTGGCTTCGCTGGCTTCACTAGCTTCAAGTGGGAAAACTCTTTCGTCATTTCTTTGAAGAAATCCAGTCTTGCCAACGCAAGTGGGGCTTTTTGGAATTTCTTCTTACGAGCTGTCAGTCCAGAATATTCACAACGCAATGCTTCAGCCTATGACAAGAAAAATTGCTCACAGTGTGGCTGGTTTGACTCACGCAAAAGCTTTGGTTGCAAATGGTTCCAGTAAGCTTCCAAAGTTCGTTGGCCAGCGTCTAACAAGGAGCAGAATGAAGTTAAGAAACAACATTCATGATTTACCTTGAAGCCGCTTGTTGTTCCGAAAATTCCTCCACAAATCCATGCTTCAGACGCAAAAATGAATAGAGCATAAAAAATGCCAAACTTCATGTGTATGAATGTCTAAGTACTAACATTGAAAAAACAGTGGACTAAAAAATCGTCACTGCGACTAGCTGTGTGGTTCTCCCTGCGAATTTGTGGTCCAGTCAGTCTTTCTGGGATGATGGCGATAATGATGCACTATTCCAATCTCATCTCTGTCCTCCCACAGAAGTTTCAAGATCCATTTCATTGTTTGGCTGGAGCGATCGATGACGGCGTTCACTTTTTGAAACTCTTTTAGAAGCTTTAGTTGGAAACTCAACGCCATTTCCTAGAGGTTCTCCTGAAGGGCAAAGCTAAGGATGGAATTTTAATGAAGACTTACCAACGGGAATGAACCACAAATGACTGTTTACTCCCAACACTGAATCATTCCCAAGAGAATCACAATGACTCCCCATTTCAAGTCTTACCAACAGCAATGTTGTCGAGGCGAGATCCCAAGTCGTAGGGATTCGGGGCCCCAGAAAATCGCCGCTCGCAATATTCTAGAGAAAAGAAAGCGATTTCAGAGACCAGATGATCTTAAATTTTACCGATCGTGGTCATATTCTGGAAAGAATAGCTGTAGCATGAGAGTTAAAGCCTTTACTTACACGAGTTGTCAACCAGACATGGAATACGAAAAAAGGAACAATAATAAGAACCAGAAAAAGACCGAGAGCAGCTCCTAGAAAGTTGTAGTAGAGCGCCGCATAGGGAACCTGTCGACTCCACAATGAAGCCAAGAAGCGGTAGAAAGCTAACTTCGTAATTTTCCCAATTCTTGATAAGTGATGCCAACATCAAGCCTGTTGCAAGAACTAAGCACAGCGATCCATAGAATAGTGTGAGTAAGAAATATTTATAGTTGTAAAATCCAACTCTACCAAAGAGAATCTTTTCTGGTGGATGTTCGCGGAAGAAACGCACCCATTTGCAACCCACGGACAGTAATGGTCCATTTTCAATATGTTTCGACGCATGACTCCACAGAAGTGCGCTCTGTCGGGTTCTGAAGATTTTCCATGACGGTACGCGCGAAGACTGTGATGCACCCACTGTACTTCTTTTCCCGTCTGGTGTCGTAGAACACTATGAAGTGGGCTTTTGGGGGGTTGCTTACCCGTCAAATCGAAGCCGTCCATCAGGTCGTCTTTCGCGAAGTTTGAGTGGATCTGGTCCTCTCCTCCATTCTTCAGTGTCTTTATTCACAAGTACTAGTTAACAGGCGCTCCAAGCGCTTTTCTTACCTGGAATTGCTCCTGGATCGGTAACAAGCGTCTTATAGAAGGACCAGAGAAACACTAGAAGCAGTGTATGGAATACTGCTGCTATCATGACAGCTGACACGGTCACAATAAATGCTACCCTAGTCTTATCATGTGGATTTTACCCCGAATGTGTTTCTCCATGTTTCTTTTTTCAGGAGAAAGGTCTAGTTGCAACGCTGGGAAGCACCAGTATGCCATGAATCTATGAAGTGAAACTGACGAAGGAGATGTAAATCTTTCTTACAAAAAGTAAAGAACAGCCAAGATGAAGTAAACGAATCTGATGGGCAACAGCTGGGTTTCGGTCAATATATGCTTCCCCTTAGCCATCTTCGAATAGCGCAAGCTTCAAGAGCTGATTCGCACAGAAGCCTTAGCGGCCCAAAATCTGAATATTATTTTTGGCTTGAATCCGAAAAACAGGCGCATTAGCAAAGAAAAAGCAAAAAAAGCTGGGGTTAATATTTTATAACACCACGTGATGAAAAAATGGTCACATATTGTGTTCCGACACCCATGGATCGTTTTTGGCTATTGTGGCTTCCACAGCCTCCCAAAAACATCCGACGATTCAATCCAACTGTCTTTGGTGGAGTTATCCGACAAAATCTTTCCCCTTTCGTACAGGATGACATCATTAGGAATAGTCCCTAAAGTCAATGTTGTTGCTCTCAGACGCGGCTGCAACGCCGTTTTTCTTGGCTTCATATACCTTGGACGACTCGGATCAATGTTCTTTTTCACGTCCTCCATTTGAGGTTCATATAGAGAAGGATGAATATCCTGCGGGAGGTTCGGGTTGATGTCTTCATAACCGTGGATGTTAAAAAGGTCGATCGTTGTTGGCTGACGAAGCAAAGAGTCAGAGTCTTGCCAAGACGCTCAGTAGAACGTACCTCTAGGAAGAAAGCAACTAATGCTAGAACGAGAAAGCCTATACTGCCGTACTGAAGGGGAAGGGGATGGATCTAGATTGAGATAGTTCTATTCTTACAACCATGGAAAGAAATCTAGACTGAAATTGAGATTTTTAAACGAGAGTGGCAGTAATCGTGCCACCAAATCCAAAGAAAGCATCCCTATTGACAGATTCATGAAGCGCAGAATGTTGAGTGCGGGCCTACACATGCACGAAAAAACAGAGCGACGCCAAAGAGGGGGTAGAAATGAGAGGGGCCATATAAATCTATATGAATAGAGACAAAGATTGGTCTGCAGAGTTGTTGCCATTACAGCTTACATGTAATAATCGCGATTGGAAATGATTTCAAGAAAGTGTATAACAATCCAATTAGAACAAATACAACGAAGAAACTCCACATTGAAGTAACCATTGAAATAATTGGAATAAGGACGCCCTAAGAATGGAACATGAACACTAGAAACATGTTAGACAGTTACCATTGTGCTCATAAGAAGCAACATCATCATTAATCCTTGCCAGCCCAAAGAAATCGATGGAAGGAAAAAGTGAAAAAGACAGAAACAGAATAGCTGAGAGACGGGAAGAGAGATTTCTGAAAAAAGAAGGAGAAATGAGAAGTGCATCGAACTAGAGAACAAACCAAAAAAAGATTGATAATTCATTGCAACTCCTGCTGTTTTTGAATGGTACCGAATAAGATCATAACTTGTTAGAAAATAGTCAACACACTGCAAAGATGTCATGAAATCCTTGTAGGAAGAAGGACACAACTTACGACAAATTGCAGCCATGCTAAGCAAAGACAAATGAGCAGAAACTGAACTTTTTTAAGTTTATCAGCAAGAGAAAAACTGCCAGTAGAGTGGATCATCTTTTGGTCTTTCAGGCCGTCTATAATAATCTGGATCAAATTCCCTTAGATCTAAATCAGTAGAGAATAATAATGTTCCCTCGATATCTCCAGGAATAATTTCATCTTTCTTTTCGACTTCTTCATAAATTCCTTCTTCTTCTTTTTCATCGGAGCCCTCCTTTTCTTGTTGCTCCATAATTGCTTTGAAAAAATCTTCTCGAGTCTGACGATCGAAAACAAAAGAGCTCCAATGGGGCAAATTTTGACGCGCCATTTTTGATCTCAACGGTGAGTCTCCTTGATCAATTGCATCAGTGGGAATCTTGCGCGGTATATAGAGAGACGAGAGAAAACTCAAGAACAGCATTGTCAAAGAAATTGTAAAGCAAAATGTTGGAGTACAGCGTGGCGCTTTTCTGCATTCCATTTGCATTGTATTCTGAAGAGTGACCGGAAGAATCACCGCGCAAGACTCAGCAACCGTGAAGACAGCTAGACCGAAAACTTCATTACGGTTGGCTTTATAGACATTGATATGAATGGTCAATCCGTGATAAATAAGGCTCGAAGCAACAGCGACTGTTGTTACACACCACGCAACCGTGAAGCTGTGAAAACTTGAACCCAACTGTTGCATGGCAACCGAGTACATAAGAAACCCTGACGCGACGGTGAAAGAGGGACCCAAAGAATAAGTTATTTTAATTGCCGGAATATACATCAACAGATTGATCCCCATTCCGAAAGCAATAATTGTGTTGAATGTGAATGTTCTTAACAGAGACGTTTCCCATTCAAGAACTCCAAGATCAAACAAAATCATCTTGATAGAATTTGCTCCTCCAACGAAGCAATTGCCTCCAATTATAGTCAATAGGATATTGAGCGCCATAGTGACTGCCAGGGGGGGGTGAAGCAGTTGGGTTGAGCGTTGTGAATCCGTTGCATACTCCTGGTGTGGAAGAATTTCTTTCATGTATCGGCGTTTCATTACATGGCGCCCCCTCAAGTGACGCTTCTTTTCATCCAGCTGGGAGTTTCTTTTCTTTTCATGGGCCTTGAACATAATCGCGCCCCTAAAGAAATTTTTTGATCATATTAGTCTCTGTACAGAGACAGATAGCATTTTCTGCTAATTTTTTTGAGCCCATTTTGGTTTCACCGAGTCGACACCGCGTGGTACGGCGCTATTGTGTTTCATGACACGTCATGCGGCTCAATTCAATAATAACTACTAGCATTCGTATCTTCTCAAACAGAGTTTCTAGTTTGGACAACCACGTTCAGCATTCTCCATGATACGCGCGACACGTTGAAAGACATGTTGTGACGAGCGAAGTTCAAGACAACGCTTGATAGTCTGATAACATGATTCATTGGTTGAATTGTTGGGGGCTCGTACATGTGCACTTAATACACTAGTGATATGTTTCACGAAAACCTCCGATCCATAATTGCAAAGGATGCGCTCCAAGCAGTAACAGAGTGCATGGAATACAGAGCGACCCATACGGTATTCCCTGTACTCAGGCATTTCGCTGGGGGCTGCTCAATAAATTGTGATTGTGTCGAGATCTTTCTGGTAATTCTCGAAACCGTGTTGAATCCGAGAGGCGATTGAAACAAATCTTCTTTTGTACGGTAGGCAGTGTTGTGGCTTTTTGATTAGTCGTTCAAAACTGCAACTTGGAGTTCAAGAACAGAGGTAAGCGCTGCGACTCATTCAGGGGGGACATTGATTGCGAAAACGGTCGTTTCACAGTAGTGAAACCAGTTTAACGAGGAATCAAGATCTGCAGTGCGGTGCTTTCCTTTAAAAAAATATCACCAGATCTATCGGGAGGAAATTCAAGCTCCGAGGAAACAGGCGGGATACGCAAAGGGATGGAGTCAAGAGAGTGCTGAGCCATGAGAGATCGGCCGAGCCAAGTAAACGCCAAAGCAAACAATTCTGTCGCGGTGATTGCAAAAGAGACCACGCTTCTGAGACAGCCACGCCATTCGAGACAGGCTCTTCTTATTTCAATGGGCGAAAATTCGTTCTGGAGATCCCGACGTATCAAGAGGAAGGTCACGAAAACACAGTTTTCGCCAAGCTTTACGCCGCTGATGTAGTGTGAAAAAGCGGAAATACGAGCGGGTCAGCTCATTATCAGAAAGTAGGAAATTGCTTGGTGTTTCAGATGCGAAGCCTACTGAGAAATCGAGGAAGAGCAGAGCTGACTGTTGAGGAGACAGCAGGCAAGTAGTGAGGGGCTTCACGGGGTTAAAATCTCTCCGAGGTCCCCAGCATCTCGAATTGCAATATTGTTAATCTCTCCGCCAACAATACAAGAGACACGTTTCTCAATCCAATGCGATACGTTGCTGATACTCGATCATCGATTCAAATGTGAGACTCCATTTATAGAATCACTCTATTCGTCTGATTTTGCTCTTTTTTCCTGACAAATTGCTTGACCACCTTCACTTTCACATCAAGCTGAAGTCAATTGATGGAGCGATCGAGATGAGCAATCGCTAGATGCACGCAGAGTTCCGACGAGGGGCTCTGAACGGTATGGACCAGGTCAAAACAACCTGCTTGCAAACTGCACGCGTTTCGAAATGTGTGGCTACCAGTCGTCATTGAATTTAGTAATACGTGAATTTTCACCTAAATCGCTTATTTGGGCGAAGCAACATGGAATTGCCTCCGTTCTTATTCGAAGCATCAAGCACTGACGAGAAGCAGATTAACGATTTGATTCGTTTTAACAATTCTCATTAATTGAGAGGACCAGTCCCCCCAAAAACAAACAAATGCAAACAAAAGCAGGTAGCTGCAAATTTCTGATAAGTGCCAGAATTTCGGTAAACTTGAATGTCCAAAAAGTTTCTGGCTAGCTGAAGAACTACCGCCACTTGGTTGAGTGGACAGTGAAAGCTCAATGAGGGAGTATGAGGAGCGAAACGATAGCGATGTTGGTGAATTGTTGGAGGGACCAAGATTTCGAAGAAAAACTAATGTATTTGGATGAAGTTGGAATAATAAACGATGCAGATGATCTTGGTGGCCCATGTTCACATTCCCTATCAGGGTCTTCGATGCGAGAATCATCCAGCCGAATATCTGCCCGCACTGCAACACCATGCAGACTGAACGCTTTGTCTATTCAAAGGAGGCCTGGACTCCCACCAATTCATTTAGCTTCAATGGAGAGCTTGGAATTCGATGAAGCGAAAGAAGAAGATTTCTCTGAATGGAACAGCGAGGAGGAAGAGTCATCAATATCTGCAAGCCGATCGATCGACAGATCAGTGGATCAAACACGCGTTTCTCGGTGTCCTTTTTCTCCGAATCAAACACCCGCGAAATCATTCATACGACTTCTGTCGTGACTCTGAAGCAACCGTTAATTTTTCAATATATCGTCCTCATTTTCCTATAGGAGCTGGTCATTCACTCGCCCAAGTCAAAATCTTGGTTCTTCCAGTCCCAGTGTCTCAACCGTCTGATCTAGAAGCTTGTGCAATTGAGAAGCACCTTCTTCCGAAGCTTCCGGGTATCATTCAGAATTTCCGTGTCCCAAATGGGACAATGGTCGCGTTGGAATTTCTTTCAAAAAACTCTGAATCTGGAAGTCTGATTCGTCACGGCCGCATTTTCATTCCTTTTTCTTTGTTTCGTCTTGTTTCAACAAATGATTTTGCTATTCATCGCGTTCAATCGGGTCATTCCTGTATGGGATCGTGATTCTGTCACAATCGAATTGCCGTTAAGTCTTTGCCCTCAAAAAGTCCCACGGACGCATGAAGACGCTGAATATGCTTTCTTTGTCGAAATCGCTGAAAAAACTCGATTCTGGATTGGGACACAATTCCCCTGTCGCTCGCTTCTCGATCAATTCTGTTCCACTCAACAGCAGCACTTCATCTCGTTTGCGGCAATCGCCTCGAGAATGGACTCAATACGGCGATGATGATGCGCCAGATCACTCCTGTCGTTTATCAGCGTCAGTCTCCCCACCGAACAGTTTCCGTCAACAACGATTCGTCGACCGCGAGTTCCGCCACTTCGCTACTTACCCGCACCGCTTGCTTCGTCGTTCTCTCGACACTCCAATGATGTCGAGCACCACTCAACAAAGTGTCCAGCTGATTTGACTCCTCGCTTGACCGAAGTCTCCTCATCTGTAAGACCCCGGCGCGCAAAAGAAACACGCAACATCTTCGTCCCCCCGCATGAAAATCAATTCAGTGCTTCCCATTCATATGGTAAAACTGATTACCCGCGCGGACGCCCCATTGTGCGTCGATTATCGATCGACAGCAACGGAAACCAGATCGGGACACTGCGATCCAGATCTTCAGAAGCGTCCTGCATCCAAGCCAAACTTCCTTCATCAACACTCGATCCGCTTTCAACTCCTTGCACGGTTGACCGCCGCCATCATGTCTGCCACAATCCAATGTCTTGGAACAGTTCCTGCCATTCCCATAATGACGATGGTGAAGACGATGGCGGTGAGGAAGAGGAGGAGGATGCGCACGAGGTATTCCAATCTCCGTTGCCTTCTGCCCGAGCGCGCCATTCGATGCCTCCAGTGACCTACAGGTTGCCGGAGTTTTCACCAGAAGAAGAGAAAGAATTTCCAGCACAAAATGATACAGACATCGGAAGGTTTCCTCCACCTGCTCATTCAAAGCAATCTTCTCGTCAAAGGGTTCTTGAATCGCGCCAGCAAGTAAACAATCAAGCAAAGCAATGCGTCCCTCAGCTCACTTGTATTCGCGGCTCTCTCTATCCGTCCCCACGCCTTCAATATCAGGACGTCTTTGAGCTCGATGACGGCAATTACGGCACCACATCACTTAAACCGAGCCCTCGCACACGTCACCAGCATTTTCGTGAAAGCCATCGCGCTACTTCCGGCCATAACAGAATAGAACATTCCAAGCCGTTAGCGCTTACTGAATCAACTCCGTCAGACACAAACCAGAATGGCCAGAAGGAATCCATAGTTGCGCCCGCAACTACTGATGTTGTTGCTGAACTTCCGAGCAACAGCACTGTGGTTAATCGTAAGTGGTGTGCCCGGCGCCGCAAAACGTCGCACGCCACAGATCGATACATTCGACGGCGTGTAAACGCGATGTTAAGTGGGTTCGGCTTCCCTTCGCGACAATCATCACGACTGCTGTCAACATCATCAACGAATGCATCGACTATCCTGGTCAAGAATGATGATGAGCTTCAAGAAAACGATTCGAAGCAGACAAAAGTTCAAAAATACCGGCAAAGCACTGGTTGCAAAGAAGTTATCAGCACATGGTTGTTGTTCAGAGGCTTTTTCTGCTGTTGCCCTTGTTTTGTGACTCCTATCAATTCCATGTTGTGTTTTGTTCGAGAAACCTTCCGTGCGCTTTGGGAGTCCTAGCTAATGTCTTTCAGGTTAATTTGTTTTGTTGTATACTAGGTAATTGCTTCATATCTTTTTTTTTTTACATTTGACAATTCAAACCTAAGAGCGTGAAAAAAAACACAAGCAAGTGGCATGTTTGTCGCGTTGTTTTCTTATAGAGCTTAGAAGTTGAATTCATGTTAAACAAAACCCTCTGAACAGCAACTATCATGCTGAAGAATTTTATTCCAGTCTTGTTTTGCTTACTGCTTCCCCTCACCCAGTGTGGGTTTTCTTTTCGGCAACGTCCTACCTTCGATTCAATTGTAAGCTTCATGTGCAAACTCCGGCTTTTCTATTCATTTTTCTTTTCAGATAAATGGCGGCGGAGAGTCTATGTTTCACAGAGAGTACCCTGGTTTTCTTACTCTTGTCAACACGGTGTGTCGTCAAGCACTCTTCCCGGATAAAATATTTGTTTGCTAAGGTCCGTGGAAATGCTTTGAATTTGGCTGGCAAAAAAGTTCAAAAGGTCTGAAGCACGCCTCAATAAAAACACGACATGTTCTCGTCGCAGTCTACCAGTCTAGAGCACCCCGAGACCCATAAATCAGACGTGGGTGCTGGCTACTTTCTTTGTAGTCAATCACATCGTAATCGTTTTGTTGCAGGTGGAAGAAGAAAGCGAGGAGGAGAGCGAGAAACACGGAAAGGAGAAAGAAAGTGAAAAACACGGGAAGGAGAAAGAAAGTGAAAAGGAGGAAGCCCACAAGGCAAGAGCATGACTTTGACCATCTGGTGGCATCCCCTCCGTCTTGATAGGTCGGGAAACACGAGGAAACCACTGGGGAGACGAAACTCTCAGAAGAAAAGCTCGAAAGTGAATCAGAGGAAGAGATTACAAAAGTCAAAGACGAGGCTTCTCATATTCAAGTGAGAGCACTCATTGTGAAAAGTGATAATGGCAGAGTTTTGGACAGAGTGAGGCTACGAAAGAGCCATCTGAAGAGAAAAAAGCTGAACAAGAAAAGCTCGCGGAAGAGCAAAAAAAATTGGAAGATGTTGCTGGACGCCTCAAGGTAACCTGGTGGCTGAGTACGGAAGTCAGACAAAGTAACCCTTAGGTCGCTCAACTGAAAGCTCCCGAAACGGAAGCTGAGGAGGAAGAATTGCAGCGCTTGAAAGAAGAGCAACAAACTGAGGCGGCTGGTCGCTTGTTGGATAAAGAAAGTTAGACACCACATGAACAGGAGGCTCTTGACGGTTCACGTTCAACAGAATGTGTCCAGGAGGAAATTCTTAAGCTGAAGGATGTTGCTGGCAGAATCCTTGCCGCTGAAACCGCAGCGAGTCCTGCAAACGAGGACGCCGCAAAAGCCGAAGAGGATGAGGTGAATTGTTTCAGGTTTCCAGAGTGGGGAAGGTTTTGGTGCTCGTAGTTGGCGAATCTAAAAAAAGCGGCAGAAAATGAGGTCGCAACTTCCAAAGCAACAGAACAGGCGGCCCTTAAACTTGTGAGTCGGGAATATCTTCCGAGTTGGACGACTAACATTCCAATTGTTGCAAGGTTGACTCTACTCCCCCGCCAATAGACGAAGTTCAAAAAAGAGAAGAGGAGGAAGCATTGAAATTAGCTGAAGAAGAGGCGGGCATTGCAGAGGTGGGCAACCCATCAAACACGCCTCAGCTTGAGTGTATGTGGTTAGCGGGAAAAAAAAGACGACTGCGAAACGAATGTGAGCGGAATTAAATGATCAGATGTCGCTCGCTTATCTGCTGCTGAGCAGGAAGCTTTGAAAACCTTCATGAAAGCTGGAACCGAAGGAGAAGAGCCATCAGCAGACCCTGTGAAGCATAAGGAGCAACTGGAAGCAAAAAAAGCTCAAGCAACAACAGAAGGAGACTTGGCAGTACGTGCATCGTCCAGCTTCCCTGTGTGACCCGAACTCCACAGGAAATTGAGTCGGAGGCTGCAGAAAGCGACACCGAAGAGGCCGACAAATTGCTCAAAGAGGTCGAGGAGCAAGCCAAGGAAGCTGGTAAGATCAGAGAAAGATAGCAGGAAGATGTTTGTCGCAGAGTTGAAAGACGAACAATCAAAAACCGATCTAGAAAAGCCCGCCGCTATCAAGGAGATTGGCGGAAAACCAGACCCTTGTCTTGAAAACAAGGAATTGGTGTGTAACCCGAATGACTTCGAGTTTATATCCCCCCCCCTCATTAGGCAAATCAAGCAGTCGCTGCCTCCAAAGAGGCGGAGGAGTCAACAGTTGAGCTCGAAAAAGCGATGGAAAAACTGAAAGATGCTGAGAAATTAGCCGCCGATGCACGAGCAGAAGCTGCAAAAGTAATTTCTCTATTCGAATACCTCTATTGAATGGATCCCACAGGCAAAACAGGAGGCAGATGCGGCGAAAATGGACCCATGTGAAGACGAAGGTCTGTCAATTTCTCGGACATATAAGAGATAACCGTTGATTGTATAGCGCATAAGAAACTGGCCGCGGACGCAGAGAAGAAGAGTGTGGAAGCGGAGAAGAAGGTAATAAGACTAGATCCGGAAATTCTTCGACCACCTGAACATCAGGCCAAAGAATTAGAAGACGCTCTCTTAGCACAAAGAGTAGGACCCACGAATCTGAATGCACCGAAACAGCGTGGTCTATCAATCAGAGCAAACTCGAGGCGCTCAAACTAAAAACTACGAATGACAAAATGGCGGCTGAACAGAAAGCTGTATTGCATATGTCTCACAAGCCCGAAGACTGCGAACCCAAGACGGTACGAAGAATAGAGAGGGAGATGCAGAGATGTCACACATTCAGAACGGGTGCGCAGAAGTAAAACCATCGCCAAATCCTTGTTTTGAAGAAAAGGTAAGTCGATTGCTTCAATTGAAAATTAGTTATCTGCTGCTTAGGAGGAGCGAGACGATCCTCAAAAGAAAAGTAAAGATGCAAGCGAGAAAGAAAATCGAGAGATAGTGAGTACAAAGATGATGCAGGATAAAGACAATTTATTGCAGGAATCTGAACCAACCATATCGGTGGGAGACTTCCAGATTAAGAGGAAAACCCAGGCCTTCACTGAGAATCGAGCAACGCCTCAGATTTCAAGTATGTGTACGAGAGTACAGAATAGAGTGACGCTGTTCATTTCTATGGCAGACGTTCAACAATCAAATGAAGAGGAAGATCGCGATATTGTAAGCAACGAAGGTTCACGATGACAAAATTCCATTCCGATTGCAGGAATCTGCAATAGCTTCATCGATGTTGTCGCGACTCACCAAAAAGTCAGGAAGATTTCTGCACGGGAACATCGCCGTTGCTGCAAACCGTAATCGAAAGCTTTTTTGAATGTCTGCGAAGAACTCGCAACGAATTCAATGTCACCATAGTCCATCAGCCGCAGCATCACTTCAACAAACTGAGATAGACGTGCTTTCTGGACTGCGAATCATAAACAGTATTGCAAGCGTCCATCGCCAGCTGAGTTGAATCAAACCCGCTGGCATCCTTGGCCTCTTTTGTTCTACCCGAGAAGACCACTTGGAACAAATCATCTTTGGCGCACTTCGAAACAGAGGCTTTCGTGAAATGCCTCAACAATTGAAAGCGTTCACCTCTTTGGGGTGGTTCCCTAACCAAACCTCATTTTGATTCCCCCAGTGATCTGCAAGTCCGCCTGCAGAAACGTATCGAGCAGATAGCTTGAGCGCTGTACGACGGGTACTGTGCGTATTCCACCTACCAGAGTGAGCGGCATTTCTATTGGACTCTGATCAATGCGTCTACAACCTTCCATCTGTTTTTCATATCGTTTGTACTTCAACCTGAAATTAGACTCTGGACAAAGAGGGTGAGCTATCGTCTTACCAAAACTGCAGATAGTCTGCTGGAGGCAAAACCACATGAAGGTACTTGAGAAACTCCTCTGAGTGTTGCACTGCATCAAGATGCCGCTGAGCTTCGGTTTGTGCGCTGACAAGATACGCCATCTTCTGGTGGACTTGATCCTGGTGGTAACAGGGGAGCGAATTTCAGACACATTAGGATGCAACGATGAATCAACACATACAGATAGTTGGTTCAAAGCAACATCCAGAGTTTCGAAAATTTTATTTTCTACTTCGCGCATTTCGTCAAGGACTTTTCTAACGCCAAAAAAGATGTGGTGCGTCTGGCGTTAGCGACTCACTTTTTGACTATTCCCACCCTGTTAAGTTCGCTTTCAAGATTTTTTCTTGTTTTTTCAACAATTGGGGGATCAAACTGGTCTGCGAATTTTGTCGCTTGGGCTGGAGGATCGATTGCCATCAGGAAATCCTCGAAGCGGCCGTTTTGCTCTGTGAGGCTTTGGCGAGCTCCGTGTGCGTGAGAAGGTCCACAGAGGCGACAAGCGGGAATGCGACAGATGCAACAGAACAGCGTCGGTTCCTCGTTAGGATGGCTCATACATTTGCCGCTGCGTCTGGGCCTCTGTGTCAAGACAAAGAAATCCAGAGAGCATCTTGTGAAGCTTACATGATGCAAGGGAAACCTGGAGTGTCTGGCCGCCAATTGGGACGCAGCATGGAGACGATCGTCACAGTCACCGCAGAGTTTCGCCTTATCGACGCCACACCAGAGAGCCGCAGGGAGATCGACGCAATTATCGCAAAGAGGGATGGCGAATTTCTCAATACTGCAAGGATTTGATTCAACTTGAACCACATAGAGGGGTGAAAGCTAAAATAAAATAGTAAGGATCGAAACATTGAACACTTAGAAACAGTCAGAAATGAATCAATAGCATCGTGGATTTACTTGCGATGAATCAAAAACTGTGTAACTCTCAGCAATAGTCAGAACGGGCACCACCCCGACCGTTGCTGAGTCTCCCACCATTGGGCCGCCTCTAGGAAAATGCATTGTGTAACGAAGTCGGCCATCGCAGGAAAGAGAACCGTTGGAGAGACCTTTTTGTTTTGAAGTTGAAGGCGAAAATCTTGACCTAACAATTGAGTCGAATTGATTCTGAAGCGTGTTTGATCGAGATTCTGGAATCGCTAATCCAACGACTGAAAGCAGATATTGGAACAAATTTGGAGAAAATTTATGGCATTCGTGCGCCTACCAACTTGACACAAAATGAACTGAAACAATCGCCTTTCACCGACCGGGAAAACATCTTGCATTTGTTTAACGTCACCATGCGATAATAAGAGAGGAAGACCCGGCAGCACAAGTGCGCCAAACGGGAAAGTCATTCCACAGGAGGGAACAACAAAGCCTCGCCTAAGGATATCTTGCAATCTATTGTTCTCATCTAGATTGTTTGCGTCAATCCAGCAAAGAATTCGTTGTTTTCCTGAAGCTCGATGCTGTCTCAATCCAGCGTGAAGGCGAGATTCAATGTGATATGCGCGAACGACTTTGACTCGGGATGATCTTACGCACAGCATTAAATATTGCTCTAGTATTCGATGCTCATCAGAATCTGGACTGACTGCAGCTTCAGGGAGATAAGGGTCAGGCGAAGACAACATTTCGTTGATCACAAAAAGAAAAAAGAGGAAAAGTTTGTCGCCTAGCTCGCACCACAAATAGATTCCGTCACAATCAGACCGCTTGGAAGGCCCTTCCTAACTGCACGTTTAGTCATCCAGGGGCAAAGAATAGAACACCTACGCTACCAGTTCGGAATATATGGTGCTCATCAATCGTTCAATTGGCTTGCGCAGACCAGAAGAGTTGCATGCTATCTTGAACAGTTGCATGACATGCTTAATGTTGAAAACTTTGCGCAGAGGAAAAAAGCTTCACATACTTAAAGTTAGCATTGAGATGCATTAGCGGCATCCAGTTCAATCAGATACTTCACAAGAAAAAAAGCTACAAACTTAGCAATAAAAAGAAAGCGAAAATAGGCTAAAAACAATTTTTACAAAGAAAGATTCCACATTTAATTTGTTTGTTACTCCTTTCTTTCATTTATGCTTCTTCGTTTCCATAAATAACCGTTTTCAACGTTGTTGACAATTGATTCAATGTTGGAGATGCAAAAGAAGTGAACAAGCGCTCAATTCCACTGGTTGCCTTCTCAGCCAGGGCCGTTGCGGTGCTAATCCACCTAATATTGAACTTCTGCTGCTGCCCAGTTGCTTTTTGAAAGGCACTCTTATTGCTCGCTTCGGCTCCTTCTACGAAAACCTTTGAACCTCCTTCCACGACAGCTGATGGCCCCCGCCTTCCTTCTCCCAGCCCCAGCGCTTCCTCATATGGCAGAATCAAATGGTCAAATTCCCTCTGGCTGAGGTAAATCGGATCAACTGTGATCGACTCTCCTTCGTTCGTTGTTCCTTTGAACAATAAATATGGCTCATGCAAGGACTTTCTCAAGCGCTGGTCTTCCACCGAAGTCTCTCCTTCAACTGAATGTGAAAAGGCACGATTAAACCCAGAGAGAAACGCTCCCAGCCATCCTGTGTATCCATTCGATGACGTTGGCGCTAAATTTGCATCATCAAGAGGCTCTGCTGCATTCGTTTGGTCACTTTTCTCTGTCACTGAAACCTCAGGAGTTGGTGCTGCTGAGCTTTCGCGGCGCAGCATGCCGCCAAATCCTCCAGATTTCATTCTAGCGATTTCCGCGGCGGTTCTAAATGCTGCCTCGATATCTACGATGCCTCCACACACCGCTAAGTCTGAAAAACAACATCACGAACACCTGTTGTCTCTTTTTCCTGCTCGACCTACTCGTCAACTCTGGGGATTTTCTGCACGACGTTATCAAAACACGGATGACCTCAGTGTTGCTCAACATTGGGAACCGACTCCATACCAATGCAGCGGCACCAGCACCCATTGGAGAAGCGAATGAGGTACCAGAAACAACCGCATAACCGCCGCCTGATAACCACCGATAATAAAATGAAATCAGAAATAAGGTCGTACTGACCATTCTCAACGGTAACAATGCGACTTCCAGGGGCGTAAAAGTCAACAGATGATCTCCCGTAGTTGGAGAATGACGCTTTTTTGCCAGATTTAGTGCTTGCTCCTACAGCGAGAATGTTATCGAGATTGTAGATCGAGGGAGTGTGATCATATCTGAAGAGAACCCATTTAATCAAAGTGATACTGATGTCACTTACTGGGGCAAATCGGTGTTGTAATTATTATTTCCAGCAGAAGAAACAAACAAATGACCATATGATCTCGCTCGGTTGATGACTTCAAATTCTAGACGGGAAA
>NW_026578588.1:0-20504 GCF_029603195.1 Condylostylus longicornis
AGTGGATGTGCTCGAAGTAGTGGTTGATGGTCTTGGTGGGGCAGTAGGGTTAGTATATGATTCTTCAGGTGTCGAGGTGGTGCTGGTAGTAGATGTTACGGCTGTGCCGGTGGTAGAGGCTGTGCTGGTAGTGCTGGTAGTAGAGGCTGTTTCGGTGGTAGCAGTAGATGTTACGGTAGTACTGGTAGTAGAGGCTGTGCTGGTAGTGGAGGCTGTGCTGGTAGTAGAGGCTGTTTTGGTGGTAGCAGTAGATGTTACGGTAGTACTGGTAGTAGAGGCTGTGCTGGTAGTGGAGGCTCTTTTGGTGGTAGAGCTTGTGCTGGCTGTGCTGGTAGTAGAGGCTGTGCTGGTAGAGGCTGTTTCGGTGGTAGACGTTGTGCTGGTAGTGGATGTGCTCGAAGTAGTGGTTGATGGTCTTGGTGGGGCAGTAGGGTTAGTATATGATTCTTCAGGTGTCGAGGTGGTGCTGGTAGTAGATGTTACGGCTGTGCCGGTGGTAGAGGCTGTGCTGGTAGTAGAGGCTGTTTTGGTGGTAGCAGTAGATGTTACGGTAGTACTGGTAGTAGAGGCTGTGCTGGTAGTGGAGGCTCTTTTGGTGGTAGAGCTTGTGCTGGCTGTGCTGGTAGTAGAGGCTGTGCTGGTAGAGGCTGTTTCGGTGGTAGACGCTGTGCTGGTAGTGGATGGGCTCGAAGTAGTGGTTGATGGTCTTGGTGGGGCAGTAGGGTTAGTATATGATTCTTCAGGTGTCGATGTGGTGCTGGTAGTAGATGTTACAGCTGTGCCGGTGGTAGAGGCTGTGCTGGTAGTGCTGGTAGTAGAGGCTGTTTCGGTGGTAGCAGTAGATGTTACGGTAGTGCTGGTAGTAGAGGCTGTGCTGGTAGTGGATGGGCTCGAAGTAGTGGTTGATGGTCTTGGTGGGGCAGTAGGGTTAGTATATGATTCTTCAGGTGTCGATGTGGTGCTGGTAGTAGATGTTACGGCTGTGCCGGTGGTAGAGGCTGTGCTGGTAGTGCTGGTAGTAGAGGCTGTGCTGGTAGAGGCTGTTTCGGTGGTAGACGCTGTGCTGGTAGTGGATGTGCTCGAAGTAGTGGTTGATGGTCTTGGTGGGGCAGTAGGGTTGGTATATGATTCTTCAGGTGTCGATGTGGTGCTGGTAGTAGATGTTACGGCTGTGCTGGTAGTAGAGGCTGTTTTGGTGGTAGCAGTAGATGTTACGGTAGTGCTGGTAGTAGAGGCTGTTTTGGTGCTAGCAGTAGATGTTACGGTAGTGCTGGTAGTAGAGGCTGTGCTGGTAGTGGATGTGCTCGAAGTAGTGGTTGATGGTCTTGGTGGGGCAGTAGGGTTAGTATATGATTCTTCAGGTGTCGATGTGGTGCTGGTAGTAGATGTTACGGCTGTGCCGGTGGTCGAGGCTGTGCTGGTAGTAGAGGCTGTTTTGGTGGTAACAGTAGATGTTACGGTAGTACTGGTAGTAGAGGCTGTGCTGGTAGTGGAGGCTCTTTTGGTGGTAGAGCTTGTGCTGGCTGTGCTGGTAGTAGAGGCTGTGCTGGTAGAGGCTGTTTCGGTGGTAGACGCTGTGCTGGTAGTGGATGGGCTCGAAGTAGTGGTTGATGGTCTTGGTGGGGCAGTAGGGTTAGTATATGATTCTTCAGGTGTCGATGTGGTGCTGGTAGTAGATGTTACAGCTGTGCCGGTGGTAGAGGCTGTGCTGGTAGTGCTGGTAGTAGAGGCTGTTTCGGTGGTAGCAGTAGATGTTACGGTAGTGCTGGTAGTAGAGGCTGTGCTGGTAGTGGATGGGCTCGAAGTAGTGGTTGATGGTCTTGGTGGGGCAGTAGGGTTAGTATATGATTCTTCAGGTGTCGATGTGGTGCTGGTAGTAGATGTTACGGCTGTGCCGGTGGTAGAGGCTGTGCTGGTAGTGCTGGTAGTAGAGGCTGTGCTGGTAGAGGCTGTTTCGGTGGTAGACGCTGTGCTGGTAGTGGATGTGCTCGAAGTAGTGCTTGATGGTCTTGGTGGGGCAGTAGGGTTAGTATATGATTCTTCAGGTGTCGATGTGGTGCTGGTAGTAGATGTTACGGCTGTGCCGGTGGTAGAGGCTGTGCTGGTAGTGCTGGTAGTAGAGGCTGTTTCGGTGGTAGCAGTAGATGTTACGGTAGTACTGGTAGTAGAGGCTGTGCTGGTAGTGGAGGCTGTGCTGGTAGTAGAGGCTGTTTTGGTGGTAGCAGTAGATGTTACGGTAGTACTGGTAGTAGAGGCTGTGCTGGTAGTGGAGGCTCTTTTGGTGGTAGAGCTTGTGCTGGCTGTGCTGGTAGTAGAGGCTATGCTGGTAGAGGCTGTTTCGGTGGTAGACGCTGTGCTGGTAGTGGATGTGCTCGAAGTAGTGGTTGATGGTCTTGGTGGGGCAGTAGGGTTAGTATATGATTCTTCAGGTGTCGATGTGGTGCTGGTAGTAGATGTTACGGCTGTGCCGGTGGTAGAGGCTGTGCTGGTAGTAGAGGCTGTGCTGGTAGTAGAGGCTGTTTTGGTTGTAGCAGTAGATGTTACGGTAGTGCTGGTAGTAGAGGCTGTGCTGGTAGTGGATGGGCTCGAAGTAGTGGTTGATGGTCTTGGTGGGGCAGTAGGGTTAGTATATGATTCTTCAGGTGTCGATGTGGTGCTGGTAGTAGATGTTACGGCTGTGCCGGTGGTAGAGGCTGTGCTGGTAGTGCTGGTAGTAGAGGCTGTGCTGGTAGAGGCTGTTTCGGTGGTAGACGCTGTGCTGGTAGTGGATGTGCTCGAAGTAGTGCTTGATGGTCTTGGTGGGGCAGTAGGGTTAGTATATGATTCTTCAGGTGTCGATGTGGTGCTGGTAGTAGATGTTACGGCTGTGCCGGTGGTAGAGGCTGTGCTGGTAGTGCTGGTAGTAGAGGCTGTTTCGGTGGTAGCAGTAGATGTTACGGTAGTACTGGTAGTAGAGGCTGTGCTGGTAGTAGAGGCTGTTTTGGTGGTAGCAGTAGATGTTACGGTAGTACTGGTAGTAGAGGCTGTGCTGGTAGTGGAGGCTCTTTTGGTGGTAGAGCTTGTGCTGGCTGTGCTGGTAGTAGAGGCTATGCTGGTAGAGGCTGTTTCGGTGGTAGACGCTGTGCTGGTAGTGGATGTGCTCGAAGTAGTGGTTGATGGTCTTGGTGGGGCAGTAGGGTTAGTATATGATTCTTCAGGTGTCGATGTGGTGCTGGTAGTAGATGTTACGGCTGTGCCGGTGGTAGAGGCTGTGCTGGTAGTAGAGGCTGTGCTGGTAGTAGAGGCTGTTTTGGTTGTAGCAGTAGATGTTACGGTAGTGCTGGTAGTAGAGGCTGTGCTGGTAGTGGATGGGCTCGAAGTAGTGGTTGATGGTCTTGGTGGGGCAGTAGGGTTAGTATATGATTCTTCAGGTGTCGATGTGGTGCTGGTAGTAGATGTTACGGCTGTGCCGGTGGTAGAGGCTGTGCTGGTAGTGCTGTTAGTGCTGGTAGTGCTGGTAGTGCTGGTAGTGCTGGTAGTGCTGGTAGTGCTGGTAGTAGAGGCTGTTTTGGTGGTAGCAGTAGATGTTACGGTAGTACTGGTAGTAGAGGCTGTTTTGGTGGTAGCAGTAGATGTTACGGTAGTGCTGGTAGTGGATGGGCTCGAAGTAGTGGTTGATGGTCTTGGTGGGGCAGTAGGGTTAGTATATGATTCTTCAGGTGTCGATGTGGTGCTGGTAGTAGATGTTACGGCTGTGCCGGTGGTAGAGGCTGTGCTGGTAGTGCTGGTAGTAGAGGCTGTTTCGGTGGTAGCAGTAGATGTTACGGTAGTACTGGTAGTAGAGGCTGTGCTGGTAGTGGAGGCTGTGCTGGTAGTAGAGGCTGTTTTGGTGGTAGCAGTAGATGTTACGGTAGTACTGGTAGTAGAGGCTGTGCTGGTAGTGGAGGCTGTGCTGGTAGTGGAGGCTCTTTTGGTGGTAGAGCTTGTGCTGGCTGTGCTGGTAGTAGAGGCTGTGCTGGTAGAGGCTGTTTCGGTGGTAGACGCTGTGCTGGTAGTGGATGTGCTCGAAGTAGTGGTTGATGGTCTTGGTGGGGCAGTAGGGTTAGTATATGATTCTTCAGGTGTCGAGGTGGTGCTGGTAGTAGATGTTACGGCTGTGCCGGTGGTAGAGGCTGTGCTGGTAGTAGAGGCTGTGCTGGTAGTAGAGGCTGTGCTGGTAGTAGAGGCTGTGCTGGTAGTAGAGGCTGTTTTGGTGGTAGCAGTAGATGTTACGGTAGTACTGGTAGTAGAGGCTGTGCTGGTAGTGGAGGCTCTTTTGGTGGTAGAGCTTGTGCTGGCTGTGCTGGTAGTAGAGGCTGTGCTGGTAGTAGAGGCTGTGCTGGTAGAGGCTGTTTCGGTGGTAGACGCTGTGCTGGTAGTGGATGGGCTCGAAGTAGTGGTTGATGGTCTTGGTGGGGCAGTAGGGTTAGTATATGATTCTTCAGGTGTCGATGTGGTGCTGGTAGTAGATGTTACAGCTGTGCCGGTGGTAGAGGCTGTGCTGGTAGTGCTGGTAGTAGAGGCTGTTTCGGTGGTAG
This sequence comes from Condylostylus longicornis, assembly GCF_029603195.1. Classification (NCBI taxonomy): domain Eukaryota; kingdom Metazoa; phylum Arthropoda; class Insecta; order Diptera; family Dolichopodidae; genus Condylostylus; species Condylostylus longicornis. The sequence continues at coordinate 4,557 of NW_026578588.1, forward strand.
CAGTAGATGTTACGGTAGTGCTGGTAGTAGAGGCTGTGCTGGTAGTGGATGGGCTCGAAGTAGTGGTTGATGGTCTTGGTGGGGCAGTAGGGTTAGTATATGATTCTTCAGGTGTCGATGTGGTGCTGGTAGTAGATGTTACGGCTGTGCCGGTGGTAGAGGCTGTGCTGGTAGTGCTGGTAGTAGAGGCTGTGCTGGTAGAGGCTGTTTCGGTGGTAGACGCTGTGCTGGTAGTGGATGTGCTCGAAGTAGTGGTTGATGGTCTTGGTGGGGCAGTAGGGTTAGTATATGATTCTTCAGGTGTCGATGTGGTGCTGGTAGTAGATGTTACGGCTGTGCTGGTAGTAGAGGCTGTTTTGGTGGTAGCAGTAGATGTTTACGGTAGTGCTGGTAGTAGAGGCTGTTTTGGTGGTAGTAGATGTTACGGTAGTGCTGGTAGTAGAGGCTGTGCTGGTAGTGGATGTGCTCGAAGTAGTGGTTGATGGTCTTGGTGGGGCAGTAGGGTTAGTATATGATTCTTCAGGTGTCGATGTGGTGCTGGTAGTAGATGTTACGGCTGTGCCGGTGGTAGAGGCTGTGCTGGTAGTAGAGGCTGTTTTGGTGGTAGCAGTAGATGTTACGGTAGTACTGGTAGTAGAGGCTGTGCTGGTAGTGGAGGCTCTTTTGGTGGTAGAGCTTGTGCTGGCTGTGCTGGTAGTAGAGGCTGTGCTGGTAGAGGCTGTTTCGGTGGTAGACGCTGTGCTGGTAGTGGATGGGCTCGAAGTAGTGGTTGATGGTCTTGGTGGGGCAGTAGGGTTAGTATATGATTCTTCAGGTGTCGATGTGGTGCTGGTAGTAGATGTTACAGCTGTGCCGGTGGTAGAGGCTGTTTCGGTGGTAGACGCTGTGCTGGTAGTGGATGGGCTCGAAGTAGTGGTTGATGGTCTTGGTGGGGCAGTAGGGTTAGTATATGATTCTTCAGGTGTCGATGTGGTGCTGGTAGTAGATGTTACAGCTGTGCCGGTGGTAGAGGCTGTGCTGGTAGTGCTGGTAGTAGAGGCTGTTTCGGTGGTAGCAGTAGATGTTACGGTAGTGCTGGTAGTAGAGGCTGTGCTGGTAGTGGATGGGCTCGAAGTAGTGGTTGATGGTCTTGGTGGGGCAGTAGGGTTAGTATATGATTCTTCAGGTGTCGATGTGGTGCTGGTAGTAGATGTTACGGCTGTGCCGGTGGTAGAGGCTGTGCTGGTAGTGCTGGTAGTAGAGGCTGTGCTGGTAGAGGCTGTTTCGGTGGTAGACGCTGTGCTGGTAGTGGATGTGCTCGAAGTAGTGGTTGATGGTCTTGGTGGGGCAGTAGGGTTAGTATATGATTCTTCAGGTGTCGATGTGGTGCTGGTAGTAGATGTTACGGCTGTGCTGGTAGTAGAGGCTGTTTTGGTGGTAGCAGTAGATGTTACGGTAGTGCTGGTAGTAGAGGCTGTTTTGGTGGTAGCAGTAGATGTTACGGTAGTGCTGGGTAGTAGAGGCTGTGCTGGTAGTGGATGTGCTCGAAGTAGTGGTTGATGGTCTTGGTGGGGCAGTAGGGTTAGTATATGATTCTTCAGGTGTCGAGGTGGTGCTGGTAGTAGATGTTTACGGCTGTGCCGGTGGTAGAGGCTGTGCTGGTAGTAGAGGCTGTTTTGGTGGTAGCAGTAGATGTTACGGTAGTACTGGTAGTAGAGGCTGTGCTGGTAGTGGAGGCTCTTTTGGTGGTAGAGCTTGTGCTGGCTGTGCTGGTAGTAGAGGCTGTGCTGGTAGAGGCTGTTTCGGTGGTAGACGCTGTGCTGGTAGTGGATGGGCTCGAAGTAGTGGTTGATGGTCTTGGTGGGGCAGTAGGGTTAGTATATGATTCTTCAGGTGTCGATGTGGTGCTGGTAGTAGATGTTACGGCTGTGCCGGTGGTAGAGGCTGTGCTGGTAGTGCTGGTAGTAGAGGCTGTGCTGGTAGAGGCTGTTTCGGTGGTAGACGCTGTGCTGGTAGTGGATGTGCTCGAAGTAGTGGTTGATGGTCTTGGTGGGGCAGTAGGGTTAGTATATGATTCTTCAGGTGTCGATGTGGTGCTGGTAGTAGATGTTACGGCTGTGCTGGTAGTAGAGGTTGTTTTGGTGGTAGCAGTAGATGTTACGGTAGTGCTGGTAGTAGAGGCTGTTTTGGTGGTAGCAGTAGATGTTACGGTAGTGCTGGTAGTAGAGGCTGTGCTGGTAGTGGATGTGCTCGAAGTAGTGGTTGATGGTCTTGGTGGGGCAGTAGGGTTAGTATATGATTCTTCAGGTGTCGATGTGGTGCTGGTAGTAGATGTTACGGCTGTGCCGGTGGTAGAGGCTGTGCTGGTAGTAGAGGCTGTTTTGATGGTAGCAGTAGATGTTACGGTAGTACTGGTAGTAGAGGCTGTGCTGGTAGTGGAGGCTCTTTTGGTGGTAGAGCTTGTGCTGGCTGTGCTGGTAGTAGAGGCTGTGCTGGTAGAGGCTGTTTCGGTGGTAGACGCTGTGCTGGTAGTGGATGGGCTCGAAGTAGTGGTTGATGGTCTTGGTGGGGCAGTAGGGTTAGTATATGATTCTTCAGGTGTCGATGTGGTGCTGGTAGTAGATGTTACAGCTGTGCCGGTGGTAGAGGCTGTTTCGGTGGTAGACGCTGTGCTGGTAGTAGAGGCTGTTTTGGTGGTAGCAGTAGATGTTACGGTAATACTGGTAGTAGAGGCTGTGCTGGTAGTGGAGGCTCTTTTGGTGGTAGAGCTTGTGCTGGCTGTGCCGGTGGTAGAGGCTGTGCTGGTAGTAGAGGCTGTTTTGGTGGTAGCAGTAGATGTTACGGTAGTACTGGTAGTAGAGGCTGTGCTGGTAGTGGAGGCTCTTTTGGTGGTAGAGCTTGTGCTGGCTGTGCTGGTAGTAGAGGCTGTGCTGGTAGAGGCTGTTTCGGTGGTAGACGCTGTGCTGGTAGTGGATGGGCTCGAAGTAGTGGTTGATGGTCTTGGTGGGGCAGTAGGGTTAGTATATGATTCTTCAGGTGTCGATGTGGTGCTGGTAGTAGATGTTACGGCTGTGCCGGTGGTAGAGGCTGTGCTGGTAGTGCTGGTAGTAGAGGCTGTGCTGGTAGAGGCTGTTTCGGTGGTAGACGCTGTGCTGGTAGTGGATGTGCTCGAAGTAGTGGTTGATGGTCTTGGTGGGGCAGTAGGGTTAGTATATGATTCTTCAGGTGTCGATGTGGTGCTGGTAGTAGATGTTACGGCTGTGCTGGTAGTAGAGGTTGTTTTGGTGGTAGCAGTAGATGTTACGGTAGTGCTGGTAGTAGAGGCTGTTTTGGTGGTAGCAGTAGATGTTACGGTAGTGCTGGTAGTAGAGGCTGTGCTGGTAGTGGATGTGCTCGAAGTAGTGGTTGATGGTCTTGGTGGGGCAGTAGGGTTAGTATATGATTCTTCAGGTGTCGATGTGGTGCTGGTAGTAGATGTTACGGCTGTGCCGGTGGTAGAGGCTGTGCTGGTAGTAGAGGCTGTTTTGATGGTAGCAGTAGATGTTACGGTAGTACTGGTAGTAGAGGCTGTGCTGGTAGTGGAGGCTCTTTTGGTGGTAGAGCTTGTGCTGGCTGTGCTGGTAGTAGAGGCTGTGCTGGTAGAGGCTGTTTCGGTGGTAGACGCTGTGCTGGTAGTGGATGGGCTCGAAGTAGTGGTTGATGGTCTTGGTGGGGCAGTAGGGTTAGTATATGATTCTTCAGGTGTCGATGTGGTGCTGGTAGTAGATGTTACAGCTGTGCCGGTGGTAGAGGCTGTTTCGGTGGTAGACGCTGTGCTGGTAGTAGAGGCTGTTTTGGTGGTAGCAGTAGATGTTACGGTAATACTGGTAGTAGAGGCTGTGCTGGTAGTGGAGGCTCTTTTGGTGGTAGAGCTTGTGCTGGCTGTGCTGGTAGTAGAGGCTGTGCTGGTAGAGGCTGTTTCGGTGGTAGACGCTGTGCTGGTAGTGGATGTGCTCGAAGTAGTGGTTGATGGTCTTGGTGGGGCAGTAGGGTTAGTATATGATTCTTCAGGTGTCGATGTGGTGCTGGTAGATGTTACGGCTGTGCCGGTGGTAGAGGCTGTGCTGGTAGTGCTGGTAGTAGAGGCTGTTTTGGTTGTAGCAGTAGATGTTACGGTAGTTCTGGTAGTAGAGGCTGTGCTGGTAGTGGATGTGCTCGAAGTAGTGGTTGATGGTCTTGGTGGGGCAGTAGGGTTAGTATATGATTCTTCAGGTGTCGATGTGGTGCTGGTAGTAGATGTTACGGCTGTGCCGGTGGTAGAGGCTGTGCTGGTAGTAGAGGCTGTTTTGGTGGTAGCAGTAGATGTTACGGTAGTACTGGTAGTAGAGGCTGTGCTGGTAGTGGAGGCTCTTTTGGTGGTAGAGCTTGTGCTGGCTGTGCTGGTAGTAGAGGCTGTGCTGGTAGAGGCTGTTTCGGTGGTAGACGCTGTGCTGGTAGTGGATGGGCTCGAAGTAGTGGTTGATGGTCTTGGTGGGGCAGTAGGGTTAGTATATGATTCTTCAGGTGTCGATGTGGTGCTGGTAGTAGATGTTACAGCTGTGCCGGTGGTAGAGGCTGTTTCGGTGGTAGACGCTGTGCTGGTAGTAGAGGCTGTTTTGGTGGTAGCAGTAGATGTTACGGTAATACTGGTAGTAGAGGCTGTGCTGGTAGTGGAGGCTCTTTTGGTGGTAGAGCTTGTGCTGGCTGTGCTGGTAGTAGAGGCTGTGCTGGTAGAGGCTGTTTCGGTGGTAGACGCTGTGCTGGTAGTGGATGTGCTCGAAGTAGTGGTTGATGGTCTTGGTGGGGCAGTAGGGTTAGTATATGATTCTTCAGGTGTCGATGTGGTGCTGGTAGATGTTACGGCTGTGCCGGTGGTAGAGGCTGTGCTGGTAGTGCTGGTAGTAGAGGCTGTTTTGGTTGTAGCAGTAGATGTTACGGTAGTTCTGGTAGTAGAGGCTGTGCTGGTAGTGGATGTGCTCGAAGTAGTGGTTGATGGTCTTGGTGGGGCAGTAGGGTTAGTATATGATTCTTCAGGTGTCGATGTGGTGCTGGTAGTAGATGTTACGGCTGTGCTGGTAGTAGAGGCTGTTTTGGTGGGTAGCAGTAGATGTTACGGTAGTGCTGGTAGTAGAGGCTGTTTTGGTGGTAGCAGTAGATGTTACGGTAGTGCTGGTAGTAGAGGCTGTGCTGGTAGTGGATGTGCTCGAAGTAGTGGTTGGTCTTGGTGGGGCAGTAGGGTTAGTATATGATTCTTCAGGTGTCGATGTGGTGCTGGTAGTAGATGTTACGGCTGTGCCGGTGGTCGAGGCTGTTTTGGTGGTAACAGTAGATGTTACGGTAGTACTGGTAGTAGAGGCTGTGCTGGTAGTGGAGGCTCTTTTGGTGGTAGAGCTTGTGCTGGCTGTGCTGGTAGTAGAGGCTGTGCTGGTAGAGGCTGTTTTGGTGGTAGACGCTGTGCTGGTAGTGGATGGGCTCGAAGTAGTGGTTGATGGTCTTGGTGGGGCAGTAGGGTTAGTATATGATTCTTCAGGTGTCGATGTGGTGCTGGTAGTAGATGTTACAGCTGTGCCGGTGGTAGAGGCTGTGCTGGTAGTGCTGGTAGTAGAGGCTGTTTCGGTGGTAGCAGTAGATGTTACGGTAGTGCTGGTAGTAGAGGCTGTGCTGGTAGTGGATGGGCTCGAAGTAGTGGTTGATGGTCTTGGTGGGGCAGTAGGGTTAGTATATGATTCTTCAGGTGTCGATGTGGTGCTGGTAGTAGATGTTACGGCTGTGCCGGTGGTAGAGGCTGTGCTGGTAGTGCTGGTAGTAGAGGCTGTGCTGGTAGAGGCTGTTTCGGTGGTAGACGCTGTGCTGGTAGTGGATGTGCTCGAAGTAGTGGTTGATGGTCTTGGTGGGGCAGTAGGGTTAGTATATGATTCTTCAGGTGTCGATGTGGTGCTGGTAGTAGATGTTACGGCTGTGCCGGTGGTAGAGGCTGTGCTGGTAGTGCTGGTAGTAGAGGCTGTTTCGGTGGTAGCAGTAGATGTTACGGTAGTACTGGTAGTAGAGGCTGTGCTGGTAGTGGAGGCTGTGCTGGTAGTAGAGGCTGTTTTGGTGGTAGCAGTAGATGTTACGGTAGTACTGGTAGTAGAGGCTGTGCTGGTAGTGGAGGCTCTTTTGGTGGTAGAGCTTGTGCTGGCTGTGCTGGTAGTAGAGGCTATGCTGGTAGAGGCTGTTTCGGTGGTAGACGCTGTGCTGGTAGTGGATGTGCTCGAAGTAGTGGTTGATGGTCTTGGTGGGGCAGTAGGGTTAGTATATGATTCTTCAGGTGTCGATGTGGTGCTGGTAGTAGATGTTACGGCTGTGCCGGTGGTAGAGGCTGTGCTGGTAGTAGAGGCTGTGCTGGTTAGTAGAGGCTGTTTTGGTTGTAGCAGTAGATGTTACGGTAGTGCTGGTAGTAGAGGCTGTGCTGGTAGTGGATGGGCTCGAAGTAGTGGTTGATGGTCTTGGTGGGGCAGTAGGGTTAGTATATGATTCTTCAGGTGTCGATGTGGTGCTGGTAGTAGATGTTACGGCTGTGCCGGTGGTAGAGGCTGTGCTGGTAGTGCTGTTAGTGCTGGTAGTGCTGGTAGTGCTGGTAGTGCTGGTAGTAGAGGCTGTTTTGGTGGTAGCAGTAGATGTTACGGTAGTACTGGTAGTAGAGGCTGTTTTGGTGGTAGCAGTAGATGTTACGGTAGTGCTGGTAGTGGATGGGCTCGAAGTAGTGGTTGATGGTCTTGGTGGGGCAGTAGGGTTAGTATATGATTCTTCAGGTGTCGATGTGGTGCTGGTAGTAGATGTTACGGCTGTGCCGGTGGTAGAGGCTGTGCTGGTAGTGCTGGTAGTAGAGGCTGTTTCGGTGGTAGCAGTAGATGTTACGGTAGTACTGGTAGTAGAGGCTGTGCTGGTAGTGGAGGCTGTGCTGGTAGTAGAGGCTGTTTTGGTGGTAGCAGTAGATGTTACGGTAGTACTGGTAGTAGAGGCTGTGCTGGTAGTGGAGGCTCTTTTGGTGGTAGAGCTTGTGCTGGCTGTGCTGGTAGTAGAGGCTATGCTGGTAGAGGCTGTTTCGGTGGTAGACGCTGTGCTGGTAGTGGATGTGCTCGAAGTAGTGGTTGATGGTCTTGGTGGGGCAGTAGGGTTAGTATATGATTCTTCAGGTGTCGATGTGGTGCTGGTAGTAGATGTTACGGCTGTGCCGGTGGTAGAGGCTGTGCTGGTAGTAGAGGCTGTGCTGGTAGTAGAGGCTGTTTTGGTTGTAGCAGTAGATGTTACGGTAGTGCTGGTAGTAGAGGCTGTGCTGGTAGTGGATGGGCTCGAAGTAGTGGTTGATGGTCTTGGTGGGGCAGTAGGGTTAGTATATGATTCTTCAGGTGTCGATGTGGTGCTGGTAGTAGATGTTACGGCTGTGCCGGTGGTAGAGGCTGTGCTGGTAGTGCTGTTAGTGCTGGTAGTGCTGGTAGTGCTGGTAGTAGAGGCTGTTTTGGTGGTAGCAGTAGATGTTACGGTAGTACTGGTAGTAGAGGCTGTTTTGGTGGTAGCAGTAGATGTTACGGTAGTGCTGGTAGTGGATGGGCTCGAAGTAGTGGTTGATGGTCTTGGTGGGGCAGTAGGGTTAGTATATGATTCTTCAGGTGTCGATGTGGTGCTGGTAGTAGATGTTACGGCTGTGCCGGTGGTAGAGGCTGTGCTGGTAGTGCTGGTAGTAGAGGCTGTGCTGGTAGAGGCTGTTTCGGTGGTAGACGCTGTGCTGGTAGTGGATGTGCTCGAAGTAGTGGTTGATGGTCTTGGTGGGGCAGTAGGGTTAGTATATGATTCTTCAGGTGTCGATGTGGTGCTGGTAGTAGATGTTACGGCTGTGACGGTGGTAGAGGCTGTGCTGGTAGTGCTGGTAGTAGAGGCTGTGCTGGTAGTAGAGGCTGTGCTGGTAGTGCTGGTAGTAGAGGCTGTGCTGGTAGTAGAGGCTGTGCTGGTAGTAGAGGCTGTGCTGGTAGTAGAGGCTGTGCTGGTAGAGGCTGTTTCGGTGGTAGACGCTGTGCTGGTAGTGGATGTGCTCGAAGTAGTGGTTGATGGTCTTGGTGGGGCAGTAGGGTTAGTATATGATTCTTCAGGTGTCGATGTGGTGCTGGTAGTAGATGTTACGGCTGTGCTGGTAGTAGAGGCTGTTTTGGTGGTAGCAGTAGATGTTACGGTAGTGCTGGTAGTAGAGGCTGTTTTGGTGGTAGCAGTAGATGTTACGGTAGTGCTGGTAGTAGAGGCTGTGCTGGTAGTGGATGTGCTCGAAGTAGTGGTTGATGGTCTTGGTGGGGCAGTAGGGTTAGTATATGATTCTTCAGGTGTCGATGTGGTGCTGGTAGTAGATGTTACGGCTGTGCTGGTAGTAGAGGCTGTTTTGGTGGTAGCAGTAGATGTTACGGTAGTGCTGGTAGTAGAGGCTGTTTTGGTGGTAGCAGTAGATGTTACGGTTGTGCTGGTAGTAGAGGCTGTGCTGGTAGTGGATGGGCTCGAAGTAGTGGTTGATGGTCTTGGTGGGGCAGTAGGGTTAGTATATGATTCTTCAGGTGTCGATGTGGTGCTGGTAGTAGATGTTACGGCTGTGCCGGTGGTAGAGGCTGTGCTGGTAGTGCTGGTAGTAGAGGCTGTTTTGGTGGTAGCAGTAGATGTTACGGTAGTGCTGGTAGTAGAGGCTGTGCTGGTAGTGGATGTGCTCGAAGTAGTGGTTGATGGTCTTGGTGGGGCAGTAGGGTTAGTATATGATTCTTCAGGTGTCGATGTGGTGCTGGTAGTAGATGTTACGGCTGTGCCGGTGGTAGAGGCTGTGCTGGTAGTGCTGGTAGTAGAGGCTGTTTTGGTGGTAGCAGTAGATGTTACGGTAGTACTGGTAGTAGAGGCTGTGCTGGTAGTGGAGGCTCTTTTGGTGGTAGAGCTTGTGCTGGCTGTGCTGGTAGTAGAGGCTGTGCTGGTAGTAGAGGCTATGCTGGTAGAGGCTGTTTCGGTGGTAGACGCTGTGCTGGTAGTGGATGTGCTCGAAGTAGTGGTTGATGGTCTTGGTGGGGGCAGTAGGGTTAGTATATGATTCTTCAGGTGTCGATGTGGTGCTGGTAGTAGATGTTACGGCTGTGCCGGTGGTAGAGGCTGTGCTGGTAGTAGAGGCTGTGCTGGTAGTAGAGGCTGTTTTGGTTGTAGCAGTAGATGTTACGGTAGTGCTGGTAGTAGAGGCTGTGCTGGTAGTGGATGGGCTCGAAGTAGTGGTTGATGGTCTTGGTGGGGCAGTAGGGTTAGTATATGATTCTTCAGGTGTCGATGTGGTGCTGGTAGTAGATGTTACGGCTGTGCCGGTGGTAGAGGCTGTGCTGGTAGTGCTGTTAGTGCTGGTAGTGCTGGTAGTGCTGGTAGTAGAGGCTGTTTTGGTGGTAGCAGTAGATGTTACGGTAGTACTGGTAGTAGAGGCTGTTTTGGTGGTAGCAGTAGATGTTACGGTAGTGCTGGTAGTGGATGGGCTCGAAGTAGTGGTTGATGGTCTTGGTGGGGCAGTAGGGTTAGTATATGATTCTTCAGGTGTCGATGTGGTGCTGGTAGTAGATGTTACGGCTGTGCCGGTGGTAGAGGCTGTGCTGGTAGTGGTGGTAGTAGAGGCTGTTTCGGTGGTAGCAGATGTTACGGTAGTACTGGTAGTAGAGGCTGTGCTGGTAGTGGAGGCTGTGCTGGTAGTAGAGGCTGTTTTGGTGGTAGCAGTAGATGTTACGGTAGTACTGGTAGTAGAGGCTGTGCTGGTAGTGGAGGCTCTTTTGGTGGTAGAGCTTGTGCTGGCTGTGCTGGTAGTAGAGGCTGTGCTGGTAGAGGCTGTTTCGGTGGTAGACGCTGTGCTGGTAGTGGATGTGCTCGAAGTAGTGGTTGATGGTCTTGGTGGGGCAGTAGGGTTAGTATATGATTCTTCAGGTGTCGAGGTGGTGCTGGTAGTAGATGTTACGGCTGTGCCGGTGGTAGAGGCTGTGCTGGTAGTAGAGGCTGTTTTGGTGGTAGCAGTAGATGTTACAGTAGTACTGGTAGTAGAGGCTGTGCTGGTAGTGGAGGCTCTTTTGGTAGTAGAGCTTGTGCTGGCTGTGCTGGTAGTAGAGGCTGTGCTGGTAGAGGCTGTTTCGGTGGTAGACGCTGTGCTGGTAGTGGATGGGCTCGAAGTAGTGGTTGATGGTCTTGGTGGGGCCGTAGGGTTAGTATATGATTCTTCAGGTGTCGATGTGGTGCTGGTAGTAGATGTTACAGCTGTGCCGGTGGTAGAGGCTGTGCTGGTAGTGCTGGTAGTAGAGGCTGTTTCGGTGGTAGCAGTAGATGTTACGGTAGTGCTGGTAGTAGAGGCTGTGCTGGTAGTGGATGGGCTCGTAGTGGTTGATGGTCTTGGTGGGGCAGTAGGGTTAGTATATGATTCTTCAGGTGTCGATGTGGTGCTGGTAGTAGATGTTACAGCTGTGCCGGTGGTAGAGGCTGTGCTGGTAGTGCTGGTAGTAGAGGCTGTTTTGGTGGTAGCAGTAGATGTTACGGCTGTGCTGGTAGTAGAGGCTGTTTTGGTGGTAGCAGTAGATGTTACGGTAGTGCTGGTAGTAGAGGCTGTTTTGGTGGTAGCAGTAGATGTTACGGTAGTGCTGGTAGTAGAGGCTGTGCTGGTAGTGGATGTGCTCGAAGTAGTGGTTGATGGTCTTGGTGGGGCAGTAGGGTTAGTATATGATTCTTCAGGTGTCGATGTGGTGCTGGTAGTAGATGTTACGGCTGTGCCGGTGGTAGAGGCTGTGCTGGTAGTGCTGGTAGTAGAGGCTGTTTCGGTGGTAGCAGTAGATGTTACGGTAGTGCTGGTAGTAGAGGCTGTGCTGGTAGTGGATGGGCTCGAAGTAGTGGTTGATGGTCTTGGTGGGGCAGTAGGGTTAGTATATGATTCTTCAGGTGTCGATGTGGTGCTGGTAGTAGATGTTACGGCTGTGCTGGTAGTAGAGGCTGTTTTGGTGGTAGCAGTAGATGTTACGGTAGTGCTGGTAGTAGAGGCTGTTTTGGTGGTAGCAGTAGATGTTACGGTAGTGCTGGTAGTAGAGGCTGTGCTGGTAGTGGATGTGCTCGAAGTAGTGGTTGATGGTCTTGGTGGGGCAGTAGGGTTAGTATATGATTCTTCAGGTGTCGATGTGGTGCTGGTAGTAGATGTTACGGCTGTGCCGGTGGTAGAGGCTGTGCTGGTAGTGCTGGTAGTAGAGGCTGTTTCGGTGGTAGCAGTAGATGTTACGGTAGTGCTGGTAGTAGAGGCTGTGCTGGTAGTGGAGGCTCTTTTGGTGGTAGAGCTTGTGCTGGCTGTGCTGGTAGTAGAGGCTGTGCTGGTAGAGGCTGTTTCGGTGGTAGACGCTGTGCTGGTAGTGGATGTGCTCGAAGTAGTGGTTGATGGTCTTGGTGGGGCAGTAGGGTTAGTATATGATTCTTCAGGTGTCGATGTGGTGCTGGTAGTAGATGTTACGGCTGTGCCGGTGGTAGAGGCTGTGCTGGTAGTGCTGGTAGTAGAGGCTGTGCTGGTAGAGGCTGTTTCGGTGGTAGACGCTGTGCTGGTAGTGGATGTGCTCGAAGTAGTGGTTGATGGTCTTGGTGGGGCAGTAGGGTTAGTATATGATTCTTCAGGTGTCGATGTGGTGCTGGTAGTAGATGTTACGGCTGTGCTGGTAGTAGAGGCTGTTTTGGTGGTAGCAGTAGATGTTACGGTAGTGCTGGTAGTAGAGGCTGTTTTGGTGGTAGCAGTAGATGTTACGGTTGTGCTGGTAGTAGAGGCTGTGCTGGTAGTGGATGGGCTCGAAGTAGTGGTTGATGGTCTTGGTGGGGCAGTAGGGTTAGTATATGATTCTTCAGGTGTCGATGTGGTGCTGGTAGTAGATGTTACGGCTGTGCCGGTGGTAGAGGCTGTGCTGGTAGTGCTGGTAGTAGAGGCTGTTTTGGTGGTAGCAGTAGATGTTACGGTAGTGCTGGTAGTAGAGGCTGTGCTGGTAGTGGATGTGCTCGAAGTAGTGGTTGATGGTCTTGGTGGGGCAGTAGGGTTAGTATATGATTCTTCAGGTGTCGATGTGGTGCTGGTAGTAGATGTTACGGCTGTGCCGGTGGTAGAGGCTGTGCTGGTAGTGCTGGTAGTAGAGGCTGTTTTGGTGGTAGCAGTAGATGTTACGGTAGTACTGGTAGTAGAGGCTGTGCTGGTAGTGGAGGCTCTTTTGGTGGTAGAGCTTGTGCTGGCTGTGCTGGTAGTAGAGGCTGTGCTGGTAGTAGAGGCTATGCTGGTAGAGGCTGTTTCGGTGGTAGACGCTGTGCTGGTAGTGGATGTGCTCGAAGTAGTGGTTGATGGTCTTGGTGGGGCAGTAGGGTTAGTATATGATTCTTCAGGTGTCGATGTGGTGCTGGTAGTAGATGTTACGGCTGTGCCGGTGGTAGAGGCTGTGCTGGTAGTAGAGGCTGTGCTGGTAGTAGAGGCTGTTTTGGTTGTAGCAGTAGATGTTACGGTAGTGCTGGTAGTAGAGGCTGTGCTGGTAGTGGATGGGCTCGAAGTAGTGGTTGATGGTCTTGGTGGGGCAGTAGGGTTAGTATATGATTCTTCAGGTGTCGATGTGGTGCTGGTAGTAGATGTTACGGCTGTGCCGGTGGTAGAGGCTGTGCTGGTAGTGCTGTTAGTGCTGGTAGTGCTGGTAGTGCTGGTAGTAGAGGCTGTTTTGGTGGTAGCAGTAGATGTTACGGTAGTACTGGTAGTAGAGGCTGTTTTGGTGGTAGCAGTAGATGTTACGGTAGTGCTGGTAGTGGATGGGCTCGAAGTAGTGGTTGATGGTCTTGGTGGGGCAGTAGGGTTAGTATATGATTCTTCAGGTGTCGATGTGGTGCTGGTAGTAGATGTTACGGCTGTGCCGGTGGTAGAGGCTGTGCTGGTAGTGGTGGTAGTAGAGGCTGTTTCGGTGGTAGCAGATGTTACGGTAGTACTGGTAGTAGAGGCTGTGCTGGTAGTGGAGGCTGTGCTGGTAGTAGAGGCTGTTTTGGTGGTAGCAGTAGATGTTACGGTAGTACTGGTAGTAGAGGCTGTGCTGGTAGTGGAGGCTCTTTTGGTGGTAGAGCTTGTGCTGGCTGTGCTGGTAGTAGAGGCTGTGCTGGTAGAGGCTGTTTCGGTGGTAGACGCTGTGCTGGTAGTGGATGTGCTCGAAGTAGTGGTTGATGGTCTTGGTGGGGCAGTAGGGTTAGTATATGATTCTTCAGGTGTCGAGGTGGTGCTGGTAGTAGATGTTACGGCTGTGCCGGTGGTAGAGGCTGTGCTGGTAGTAGAGGCTGTTTTGGTGGTAGCAGTAGATGTTACGGTAGTACTGGTAGTAGAGGCTGTGCTGGTAGTGGAGGCTCTTTTGGTAGTAGAGCTTGTGCTGGCTGTGCTGGTAGTAGAGGCTGTGCTGGTAGAGGCTGTTTCGGTGGTAGACGCTGTGCTGGTAGTGGATGGGCTCGAAGTAGTGGTTGATGGTCTTGGTGGGGCCGTAGGGTTAGTATATGATTCTTCAGGTGTCGATGTGGTGCTGGTAGTAGATGTTACAGCTGTGCCGGTGGTAGAGGCTGTGCTGGTAGTGCTGGTAGTAGAGGCTGTTTCGGTGGTAGCAGTAGATGTTACGGTAGTGCTGGTAGTAGAGGCTGTGCTGGTAGTGGATGGGCTCGTAGTGGTTGATGGTCTTGGTGGGGCAGTAGGGTTAGTATATGATTCTTCAGGTGTCGATGTGGTGCTGGTAGTAGATGTTACAGCTGTGCCGGTGGTAGAGGCTGTGCTGGTAGTGCTGGTAGTAGAGGCTGTTTTGGTGGTAGCAGTAGATGTTACGGCTGTGCTGGTAGTAGAGGCTGTTTTGGTGGTAGCAGTAGATGTTACGGTAGTGCTGGTAGTAGAGGCTGTTTTGGTGGTAGCAGTAGATGTTACGGTAGTGCTGGTAGTAGAGGCTGTGCTGGTAGTGGATGTGCTCGAAGTAGTGGTTGATGGTCTTGGTGGGGCAGTAGGGTTAGTATATGATTCTTCAGGTGTCGATGTGGTGCTGGTAGTAGATGTTACGGCTGTGCCGGTGGTAGAGGCTGTGCTGGTAGTGCTGGTAGTAGAGGCTGTTTCGGTGGTAGCAGTAGATGTTACGGTAGTGCTGGTAGTAGAGGCTGTGCTGGTAGTGGATGTGCTCGAAGTAGTGGTTGATGGTCTTGGTGGGGCAGTAGGGTTAGTATATGATTCTTCAGGTGTCGATGTGGTGCTGGTAGTAGATGTTACGGCTGTGCCGGTGGTAGAGGCTGTGCTGGTAGTGCTGTTAGTGCTGGTAGTGCTGGTAGTGCTGGTAGTAGAGGCTGTTTTGGTGGTAGCAGTAGATGTTACGGTAGTACTGGTAGTAGAGGCTGTTTTGGTGGTAGCAGTAGATGTTACGGTAGTGCTGGTAGTGGATGGGCTCGAAGTAGTGGTTGATGGTCTTGGTGGGGCAGTAGGGTTAGTATATGATTCTTCAGGTGTCGATGTGGTGCTGGTAGTAGATGTTACGGCTGTGCCGGTGGTAGAGGCTGTGCTGGTAGTGGTGGTAGTAGAGGCTGTTTCGGTGGTAGCAGATGTTACGGTAGTACTGGTAGTAGAGGCTGTGCTGGTAGTGGAGGCTGTGCTGGTAGTAGAGGCTGTTTTGGTGGTAGCAGTAGATGTTACGGTAGTACTGGTAGTAGAGGCTGTGCTGGTAGTGGAGGCTCTTTTGGTGGTAGAGCTTGTGCTGGCTGTGCTGGTAGTAGAGGCTGTGCTGGTAGAGGCTGTTTCGGTGGTAGACGCTGTGCTGGTAGTGGATGTGCTCGAAGTAGTGGTTGATGGTCTTGGTGGGGCAGTAGGGTTAGTATATGATTCTTCAGGTGTCGAGGTGGTGCTGGTAGTAGATGTTACGGCTGTGCCGGTGGTAGAGGCTGTGCTGGTAGTAGAGGCTGTTTTGGTGGTAGCAGTAGATGTTACGGTAGTACTGGTAGTAGAGGCTGTGCTGGTAGTGGAGGCTCTTTTGGTAGTAGAGCTTGTGCTGGCTGTGCTGGTAGTAGAGGCTGTGCTGGTAGAGGCTGTTTCGGTGGTAGACGCTGTGCTGGTAGTGGATGGGCTCGAAGTAGTGGTTGATGGTCTTGGTGGGGCCGTAGGGTTAGTATATGATTCTTCAGGTGTCGATGTGGTGCTGGTAGTAGATGTTACAGCTGTGCCGGTGGTAGAGGCTGTGCTGGTAGTGCTGGTAGTAGAGGCTGTTTCGGTGGTAGCAGTAGATGTTACGGTAGTGCTGGTAGTAGAGGCTGTGCTGGTAGTGGATGGGCTCGTAGTGGTTGATGGTCTTGGTGGGGCAGTAGGGTTAGTATATGATTCTTCAGGTGTCGATGTGGTGCTGGTAGTAGATGTTACAGCTGTGCCGGTGGTAGAGGCTGTGCTGGTAGTGCTGGTAGTAGAGGCTGTTTTGGTGGTAGCAGTAGATGTTACGGCTGTGCTGGTAGTAGAGGCTGTTTTGGTGGTAGCAGTAGATGTTACGGTAGTGCTGGTAGTAGAGGCTGTTTTGGTGGTAGCAGTAGATGTTACGGTAGTGCTGGTAGTAGAGGCTGTGCTGGTAGTGGATGTGCTCGAAGTAGTGGTTGATGGTCTTGGTGGGGCAGTAGGGTTAGTATATGATTCTTCAGGTGTCGATGTGGTGCTGGTAGTAGATGTTACGGCTGTGCCGGTGGTAGAGGCTGTGCTGGTAGTGCTGGTAGTAGAGGCTGTTTCGGTGGTAGCAGTAGATGTTACGGTAGTGCTGGTAGTAGAGGCTGTGCTGGTAGTGGATGTGCTCGAAGTAGTGGTTGATGGTCTTGGTGGGGCAGTAGGGTTAGTATATGATTCTTCAGGTGTCGATGTGGTGCTGGTAGTAGATGTTACGGCTGTGCCGGTGGTAGAGG